>NW_028143381.1:0-114044 GCF_977018435.1 Lepisma saccharinum
TTACTGATTAGAGGATGTAAAACTCAGTTATATTTTAATATTTTATCGATAATACTGAATTCAGAAAACGTAAATGATGAAATAGCGTGTTATATTTTTAATGTGAGTAGTTAGGTGGAAATCATTGTCATTTTTGTTTGCGCCCCAGAGCGCGGTGGGTGAAGTTCGGGCTGACACCTGGCGGGAAAAGTGACAGCCGTACTACAAGGGGACATGCAGATTCGGACGACTTGGACGCGACTTCGAGTGCACGCGAGAGCAACGGGGGAGAGAACGGGATGGAGTGCTTGCCAATCCGGACACGGCTTTTGTAAACCTCTCTCGCAGGCGATGTGCTGCACATGCATACGCGCGTGCTTCTTATTATTTTCGTATTGTGAGGCAAATAAACAAATAAATAATTGTTGTTTTTTAGGATGCCTGGCCCCTATAACCTCGCCAGGGTGCGTGGTGCCCAACCAAAAAAGTAAAAGGTTCTAACGGCTGCGGTTGTAGATTACCGTACCTCTGTAGAGTTTTGTGAGTTATTATTTTTTTAATTTGTGCATCGAACTAACTTATATTGGATTTTGATCGTAGTGTGCAGCGTTAATTTGATCAGAGGTGCCTTATCGGCTGGATTGTTGTTATTCTGCAGCACTGTTGAGGTGAAATCCAAATCGTACATGTGCTTGTCGAAATGCTTTCGTATGCGTGGAAGGGTGTGCTTGGACCGGTGGGGAAATTTATTTTTCGCACCGAGGTCTGTCGCGGAAGTTTTTGTGCTCGAATTGTGCGAGGGGGTTGTCGTCGAAGATTCGTCCAATAGGAGTTGGCAACACTGACTAGTTGCTTCACAATTTTTTTGTTTTTTAAACATATGATATTTCACAGGCGAGGCTAACCTACAAGTTACAAGTTGACGGTGTAATTTTCTATAAGATGATAAGTATGCAATAAGATGAAGAAGACGCTAACTGGCAATAGCGGTGTTAATGTTTCCAGTTTTCTACCCCCTCTCACCGGGCCTTCTCCCTCTATGGTGCAGTGGTATTTAAGGATTTGATACTCGCACAAGTGGTTTTTGAAACTGTAGGTCTACCCCCGATTAGTCTTACTTACAGGGTTTTTTTTGTATACTTCTGTTTTTCTACATGTATGTATGTATGTAATGCGATTTGTGTGGGGGGTCAAAAATTTTGAAACTTACGACTTAATTAATCTGCATGAATGCTTAATGTTTGATTTTTTTATTTCTAGTTCGACATGAGATATACACAATTTTATTTTTTGAAGTACAGTTAATATTACCTAGTTCGGGTTAAGCTGTAACATACAACTAGCGATCGACACGACCACCTGACACACAGACAAAGAGAGTGTGAGCAAATTCAAAGTGTGATTTATTGTGAACTAAACTAACCTTATTTGCCCACCCACATATAGTTTTACAGGTAACTCAAAAAGCAGAAAGTAGTATATAGCATGACAGGTCGATTTATTGTAAACTAAACTAACCTTACTTGCCCACCCACATATAGCCTTACAGGTGACTCAAAGGCAGAAAGGCAGCTATATCACTTGTAAGGGCCAACACACAAGATCTATTGCAAACTAAATTAACCTACGACATAAGCCATGGACACATCTTCTAGATAGGGTATAAGCAACTCACCTTTTGCAATTGTATAACGGGGAAAATTAACCTACAGCTGGCAACACTGTTTGAGTTGCTTTCGACGAGTCAAACACAAATAGGCTCTACAGCTAGAAGCTTGAAACATATATTTTTGCAGAGTATGCCAACTTATCTTATGTAAAAATATTACCTAGTATAATTAAACTGTGACATACAACTAACGATTGACACGACTACCTGACACACATACGGAGAGAGTGAGACAGCTTATATGCAATATATTCCTACACATGTACTGGGTTTAAAAGGTAACTTGCAACAACTATTTTACTCACTCCCTATCAAAATCTTCTAACCACATGTTTTTGATACTTGCTGCCAGAACATGGTGGTTTTAGACTGTAAATTCAACCCGATTATTCTATTTGTGCATGATGCTTGCATTTGGAATATTTAATTTTTGGCATACGGTATTTTGCGTGCTCCAGTAACCTTGCGCTCGATTCACGGAAGCTATGACGTGTATTTCCTGTTTCGCGAACATGCGAGAATTTTTCACAATAGATAATATAATACAAAAGCGAGTTGTTTGTGTATATAAATCTAGTTTTGGAAATGGACATGAATATAATGTCAAAAATTATTGCATAACTTAAAAATATTGATATTTATTGCACTAGCAAAGGTAAATGTGGAATGCCCCGGCCCCTCAGCTGTTAGGTTAAACGCCATAAAAATTTTATTACTGATAGCAAGCATTCTCATATCGACAAAACAGATCTAGTAATGAGCTGTCTTGCAAGTCTCCCGAGTGAAGGAATATGATGCCACTATAAACTGCAAACAAGATATGCAGTCCCTTGCATGAGATGTATGAGGCTTATGAACCTCGACCTATAGAGTTGTACAATGGATGTTTTTTTTAAGCATAGCGGTGTGTTTTCGCTTATTTCAATGTCATCGAGCGTGCATGTAAAGAAGGGGAGAGAAAAAAAAAAGGAGGGGGGTTATAACGGATAATTTATGTTTTGATTTCAATATTTTTGCTAGTTACGATTCACCTGCTATCTAGAAGGGACACTGGACGATGGCTAAAAGCGAGTGAAGGGGAGAAATGTTATTATTTTTATTTTTTGATTGTGTGTGATGAAATAGTTTTAGATAATAATAGTAGGCTAATAGAATTGTAGAAAAACGGTTGTATCGTGATGCGAGGCTGAAAGCAATTTCGAAAGCAGTCTCGGGCATCTTCGCGTTCAGCCAACAAGGAAAATGCGCATGGAGGGGGGCAACGGTATTGTCCATGGATGGTTTTTCTGAATAAACATAAATATCAGTTTTTGCAGTCTCCAGATGGGACCGGAGCTTTTGTTTTGGTTGGACAAGGGGGTTCAGATAAATGCATAGACATCAAAATAAAAGAAAAAAATTTACTCTACTGCTCACATGTATTGAGTCTTCTAATAACACATCTTGCGGGGCGTACCTACATGTATGTAAAATATAGTTAATGTTTTATTTCTCGAACCTGTAGTCTGTAGATTTGCTTTTGTTAGCAACAGAAACAGAAAAAATAGTACCATGTTATTGTATACTGATATGGGTGTACTGTAATCATAACAATTTTCTAGTTAAAAATCTATGTCGAAAAGTAATGTTGGGTGACTTGTTTGTGTTGGGTCTTATTAACAACTTCACAGCTATACCTACACAACTCATCGACTACAAGGCAACAATGTTAGGAAATGTGTGCATAGCTCCGAGAATACAATTTAAAATTACTAATGTGGCATGAACCCCCTCCACTTGCGTGTATTTGAATATGCGAAAATTAGACACTTTGAATAATCGATGAGAACAATCACAAAAACAGCTTGCACCGGTATGACGTGTTCAAACTTCAGACGATTTTTGTTAATCTACAAAAGTCAAGTGCGAACAGAGATTACTACGAAAATTGGGGAAAAAAAGAAGCGAGGCTATTTTGGCTAATGGCAACGATGAGGATGAATAATGGTTGTTTTGATAAAATTGACGAAGTCAATATGCCTAGCCTAAAATAAAATTCAACAATTAATGTTAAACATTTGCCACTCTGAAATGGTGTTGGCTATCATCATAACATCACTTGTTTCTAACCTGCCCATATTGGCCCTCTCTCTACCCCTCCATAAATTCGATTCGAAAAACACAATAAGACTTGCATATGCTCTCAGAAAAACAAGAGAAGAAATAAATAAATCAAGTTATGTATATTCTTCACCCCCGAACTTTCTTCCACAACATCGCACGAAGCCTCGAGTTTCGGATATTGTTGTTGTGCGACAGGATAGGATAGATGATCCGTATGTTTACCGAGGACCAGATGTAATCAAATATTTTTTTGAAAAGATAGTTGAAGAGGTTGAGACCATTGGCAGCTTCTTACGCGAATCGAAACCAAATGCTCCTATTATCCAGCGATGAACTTCAATCTCACAATAACATTGAAATGTGTTTGGTGTGCGATCAAAGGTTTCACCGACGAGAACCGGAAAGTAATTTTATCATAATTATTTCACCGGAAACTACATCGGTGGAATCTGTAACATAATGTATTCATGTATGTGTTTGACAATCATATATCACTTACTAGAACAATTTTCATATTGTTTTCACTACGTGAGATGATATTTTATTTATATTTATGATAAAATAGAGGTTTGGGTGTAATAACAGTTTTTATTAATTAATTTAGAGATGTATTTTTTATTTGTTGAGTTAATGATTAGGTTAATTTGTTATTTCTCGCGGAAAAAAAGAGGGAACCACAGCTGAAAGAAAATACACAACTTGTATTATTGAGGTCAAGAGTTTGTTTTAACATTATTTTTTGCACACATAGGCTAATCACGACTTGGGATATGTTTAAAATAGAATCTGAAATATTGATTATGCGACCTGACTAGAACTCGGAATAGAACACACTGATTACAAGACGTCAATATATTACCTCTTGGTAAGAAATTGTAGTGTTTCAATTCACACACACACACTCACAATTTAAAACAACTAAACTGATCGCAGGTGTAACTGGTGGTTGGCATACACAACTATCCATCCACCAGTCGTCTTCTGGGGCGTGTGTCTCGATGAGTGTCAACAACCTCTATTGTGAAGTAAAATCTGTAGGGGTAACATCACTCTCTAATTACAATGTTGGCAAATTTTCCAACTTCATCGTGAACGACGACAAAAGTATCGGCTACCTGATCAAAAATTATCAACACGTTGCCTCCGAGATTCTGAAACGTTGCCGAAGGAAAGGGACTTGTGAACGACATCATCAACAAGTTACTTTTCGAGATGCATTTACCTGGCTACCAATACTGCGGACCGGACACCAAACTCGAGAAAAGATTGGAGAGAGGAGACAAGGGTGTGAATCTGTTGGACGCGGCATGCAAAGATCATGATATTGCTTACAACACACACACGAATTTGGATGCACGTCACGAAACAGACAAGAAATTGGAGCATGCTGTTTTCAGGAGAGTCATGAGCAGAGACGTTTCTTTGGGAGAAAAAGTTGCAGCATTGGGCACCACCATCACCATGAACACGAAACAAAAATTTGGATAGGGAATCCTACCTAGAGTTATTTTTAACTGACAACGAGGTGATCTTGGTCAGCACGACGAACCCTCAGCTGTTATAGAAGATATCTGAAACCAGCTTACACTAGTTACTCATAGCTCCCAATTTTCTCACGATGGTGGGTTGCTACCGGCCCTATACGTAGGCCGAATAAATTACGACCAGAGCCGGATACGAACCTATGCCGTCTCGCAGCGAACAATCTCAAGACGAGTGAACGCCGTAACTCGTTCAGCTACGGAGGAGAACTCTCTCTCTACTCTTTCTCTAATTTTCATTATTATTGTTAAAATTAATCCAAGAAAAAATATATATTTTGTGTTGACATAGGAAATATGCAATAAAAAAATGTATGATCAATAGTTAAGGTCAAAATCTGAATAAACAGTGAGGGTGATACACGCAAGCTTCCAGGCATGTGATTTACACAAAATTAAATATAAAATGAGAGATGGAAGGTTTTTGTTACTATTAGAATTTAAGGACGGAAAATATGTACAGCGAATGAATACTACGTTTGACTAATCGTGAAGATGAGTATTATAGTATGTTTTTATCGTTCTTATATAAACGTTGAAACGTTTAAGAACGTATAAGAACGTTTACCGAAACGTTTCAAGTCAAACGTTGAAACGTTTCGGTAAACGTTCTTATACGTTCTTAAACGTTTCAACGTTTATATAAGAACGATAAAAACATACTATAATACTCATCTTCACGATTAGTCAAACGTAGTATTCATTCGCTGTACATATTTTCCGTCCTTAAATTCTAATAGTAACAAAAACCTTCCATCTCTCATTTTATATTTAATTTTGTGTAAATCACATGCCTGGAAGCTTGCGTGTATCACCCTCACTGTTTATTCAGATTTTGACCTTAACTATTGATCATACATTTTTTTATTGCATATTTCCTATGTCAACACAAAATATATATTTTTTCTTGGATTAATTTTAACAATAATAATGAAAATTAGAGAAAGAGTAGAGAGAGAGTTCTCCTCCGTAGCTGAACGAGTTACGGCGTTCACTCGTCTTGAGATTGTTCGCTGCGAGACGGCATAGGTTCGTATCCGGCTCTGGTCGTAATTTATTCGGCCTACGTATAGGGCCGGTAGCAACCCACCATCGTGAGAAAATTGGGAGCTATGAGTAACTAGTGTAAGCTGGTTTCAGATATCTTCTATAACAGCTGAGGGTTCGTCGTGCTGACCAAGATCACCTCGTTGTCAGTTAAAAATAACTCTAGGTAGGATTCCCTATCCAAATTTTTGTTTCGTGTTCATGGTGATGGTGGTGCCCAATGCTGCAACTTTTTCTCCCAAAGAAACGTCTCTGCTCATGACTCTCCTGAAAACAGCATGCTCCAATTTCTTGTCTGTTTCGTGACGTGCATCCAAATTCGTGTGTGTGTTGTAAGCAATATCATGATCTTTGCATGCCGCGTCCAACAGATTCACACCCTTGTCTCCTCTCTCCAATCTTTTCTCGAGTTTGGTGTCCGGTCCGCAGTATTGGTAGCCAGGTAAATGCATCTCGAAAAGTAACTTGTTGATGATGTCGTTCACAAGTCCCTTTCCTTCGGCAACGTTTCAGAATCTCGGAGGCAACGTGTTGATAATTTTGATCAGGTAGCCGATACTTTTGTCGTCGTTCACGATGAAGTTGGAAAATTTGCCAACATTGTAATTAGAGAGTGATGTTACCCCTACAGATTTTACTTCACAATAGAGGTTGTTGACACTCATCGAGACACACGCCCCAGAAGACGACTGGTGGATGGATAGTTGTGTATGCCAACCACCAGTTACACCTGCGATCAGTTTAGTTGTTTTAAATTGTGAGTGTGTGTGTGTGAATTGAAACACTACAATTTCTTACCAAGAGGTAATATATTGACGTCTTGTAATCAGTGTGTTCTATTCCGAGTTCTAGTCAGGTCGCATAATCAATATTTCAGATTCTATTTTAAACATATCCCAAGTCGTGATTAGCCTATGTGTGCAAAAAATAATGTTAAAACAAACTCTTGACCTCAATAATACAAGTTGTGTATTTTCTTTCAGCTGTGGTTCCCTCTTTTTTTCCGCGAGAAATAACAAATTAACCTAATCATTAACTCAACAAATAAAAAATACATCTCTAAATTAATTAATAAAAACTGTTATTACACCCAAACCTCTATTTTATCATAAATATAAATAAAATATCATCTCACGTAGTGAAAACAATATGAAAATTGTTCTAGTAAGTGATATATGATTGTCAAACACATACATGAATACATTATGTTACAGATTCCACCGATGTAGTTTCCGGTGAAATAATTATGATAAAATTACTTTCCGGTTCTCATCGGTGAAACCTTTGATCGCACACCAAACACATTTCAATGTTATTGTGAGATTGAAGTTCATCGCTGGATAATAGGAGCATTTGGTTTCGATTCGCGTAAGAAGCTGCCAATGGTCTCAACCTCTTCAACTATCTTTTCAAAAAAATATTTGATTACATCTGGTCCTCGGTAAACATACGGATCATCTATCCTATCCTGTCGCACAACAACAATATCCGAAACTCGAGGCTTCGTGCGATGTTGTGGAAGAAAGTTCGGGGGTGAAGAATATACATAACTTGATTTATTTATTTCTTCTCTTGTTTTTCTGAGAGCATATGCAAGTCTTATTGTGTTTTTCGAATCGAATTTATGGAGGGGTAGAGAGAGGGCCAATATAGGCAGGTTAGAAACAAGTGATGTTATGATGATAGCCAACACCATTTCAGAGTGGCAAATGTTTAACATTAATTGTTGAATTTTATTTTAGGCTAGGCATATTGACTTCGTCAATTTTATCAAAACAACCATTATTCATCCTCATCGTTGCCATTAGCCAAAATAGCCTCGCTTCTTTTTTTCCCCCAATTTTCGTAGTAATCTCTGTTCGCACTTGACTTTTGTAGATTAACAAAAATCGTCTGAAGTTTGAACACGTCATACCGGTGCAAGCTGTTTTTGTGATTGTTCTCATCGATTATTCAAAGTGTCTAATTTTCGCATATTCAAATACACGCAAGTGGAGGGGGTTCATGCCACATTAGTAATTTTAAATTGTATTCTCGGAGCTATGCACACATTTCCTAACATTGTTGCCTTGTAGTCGATGAGTTGTGTAGGTATAGCTGTGAAGTTGTTAATAAGACCCAACACAAACAAGTCACCCAACATTACTTTTCGACATAGATTTTTAACTAGAAAATTGTTATGATTACAGTACACCCATATCAGTATACAATAACATGGTACTATTTTTTCTGTTTCTGTTGCTAACAAAAGCAAATCTACAGACTACAGGTTCGAGAAATAAAACATTAACTATATTTTACATACATGTAGGTACGCCCCGCAAGATGTGTTATTAGAAGACTCAATACATGTGAGCAGTAGAGTAAATTTTTTTCTTTTATTTTGATGTCTATGCATTTATCTGAACCCCCTTGTCCAACCAAAACAAAAGCTCCGGTCCCATCTGGAGACTGCAAAAACTGATATTTATGTTTATTCAGAAAAACCATCCATGGACAATACCGTTGCCCCCCTCCATGCGCATTTTCCTTGTTGGCTGAACGCGAAGATGCCCGAGACTGCTTTCGAAATTGCTTTCAGCCTCGCATCACGATACAACCGTTTTTCTACAATTCTATTAGCCTACTATTATTATCTAAAACTATTTCATCACACACAATCAAAAAATAAAAATAATAACATTTCTCCCCTTCACTCGCTTTTAGCCATCGTCCAGTGTCCTTCTAGATAGCAGGTGAATCGTAACTAGCAAAAATATTGAAATCAAAACATAAATTATCCGTTATAACCCCCCTCCTTTTTTTTTTCTCTCCCCTTCTTTACATGCACGCTCGATGACATTGAAATAAGCGAAAACACACCGCTATGCTTAAAAAAAAACATCCATTGTACAACTCTATAGGTCGAGGTTCATAAGCCTCATACATCTCATGCAAGGGACTGCATATCTTGTTTGCAGTTTATAGTGGCATCATATTCCTTCACTCGGGAGACTTGCAAGACAGCTCATTACTAGATCTGTTTTGTCGATATGAGAATGCTTGCTATCAGTAATAAAATTTTTATGGCGTTTAACCTAACAGCTGAGGGGCCGGGGCATTCCACATTTACCTTTGCTAGTGCAATAAATATCAATATTTTTAAGTTATGCAATAATTTTTGACATTATATTCATGTCCATTTCCAAAACTAGATTTATATACACAAACAACTCGCTTTTGTATTATATTATCTATTGTGAAAAATTCTCGCATGTTCGCGAAACAGGAAATACACGTCATAGCTTCCGTGAATCGAGCGCAAGGTTACTGGAGCACGCAAAATACCGTATGCCAAAAATTAAATATTCCAAATGCAAGCATCATGCACAAATAGAATAATCGGGTTGAATTTACAGTCTAAAACCACCATGTTCTGGCAGCAAGTATCAAAAACATGTGGTTAGAAGATTTTGATAGGGAGTGAGTAAAATAGTTGTTGCAAGTTACCTTTTAAACCCAGTACATGTGTAGGAATATATTGCATATAAGCTGTCTCACTCTCTCCGTATGTGTGTCAGGTAGTCGTGTCAATCGTTAGTTGTATGTCACAGTTTAATTATACTAGGTAATATTTTTACATAAGATAAGTTGGCATACTCTGCAAAAATATATGTTTCAAGCTTCTAGCTGTAGAGCCTATTTGTGTTTGACTCGTCGAAAGCAACTCAAACAGTGTTGCCAGCTGTAGGTTAATTTTCCCCGTTATACAATTGCAAAAGGTGAGTTGCTTATACCCTATCTAGAAGATGTGTCCATGGCTTATGTCGTAGGTTAATTTAGTTTGCAATAGATCTTGTGTGTTGGCCCTTACAAGTGATATAGCTGCCTTTCTGCCTTTGAGTCACCTGTAAGGCTATATGTGGGTGGGCAAGTAAGGTTAGTTTAGTTTACAATAAATCGACCTGTCATGCTATATACTACTTTCTGCTTTTTGAGTTACCTGTAAAACTATATGTGGGTGGGCAAATAAGGTTAGTTTAGTTCACAATAAATCACACTTTGAATTTGCTCACACTCTCTTTGTCTGTGTGTCAGGTGGTCGTGTCGATCGCTAGTTGTATGTTACAGCTTAACCCGAACTAGGTAATATTAACTGTACTTCAAAAAATAAAATTGTGTATATCTCATGTCGAACTAGAAATAAAAAAATCAAACATTAAGCATTCATGCAGATTAATTAAGTCGTAAGTTTCAAAATTTTTGACCCCCCACACAAATCGCATTACATACATACATACATGTAGAAAAACAGAAGTATACAAAAAAAACCCTGTAAGTAAGACTAATCGGGGGTAGACCTACAGTTTCAAAAACCACTTGTGCGAGTATCAAATCCTTAAATACCACTGCACCATAGAGGGAGAAGGCCCGGTGAGAGGGGGTAGAAAACTGGAAACATTAACACCGCTATTGCCAGTTAGCGTCTTCTTCATCTTATTGCATACTTATCATCTTATAGAAAATTACACCGTCAACTTGTAACTTGTAGGTTAGCCTCGCCTGTGAAATATCATATGTTTAAAAAACAAAAAATTTGTGAAGCAACTAGTCAGTGTTGCCAACTCCTATTGGACGAATCTTCGACGACAACCCCCTCGCACAATTCGAGCACAAAAACTTCCGCGACAGACCTCGGTGCGAAAAATAAATTTCCCCACCGGTCCAAGCACACCCTTCCACGCATACGAAAGCATTTCGACAAGCACATGTACGATTTGGATTTCACCTCAACAGTGCTGCAGAATAACAACAATCCAGCCGATAAGGCACCTCTGATCAAATTAACGCTGCACACTACGATCAAAATCCAATATAAGTTAGTTCGATGCACAAATTAAAAAAATAATAACTCACAAAACTCTACAGAGGTACGGTAATCTACAACCGCAGCCGTTAGAACCTTTTACTTTTTTGGTTGGGCACCACGCACCCTGGCGAGGTTATAGGGGCCAGGCATCCTAAAAAACAACAATTATTTATTTGTTTATTTGCCTCACAATACGAAAATAATAAGAAGCACGCGCGTATGCATGTGCAGCACATCGCCTGCGAGAGAGGTTTACAAAAGCCGTGTCCGGATTGGCAAGCACTCCATCCCGTTCTCTCCCCCGTTGCTCTCGCGTGCACTCGAAGTCGCGTCCAAGTCGTCCGAATCTGCATGTCCCCTTGTAGTACGGCTGTCACTTTTCCCGCCAGGTGTCAGCCCGAACTTCACCCACCGCGCTCTGGGGCGCAAACAAAAATGACAATGATTTCCACCTAACTACTCACATTAAAAATATAACACGCTATTTCATCATTTACGTTTTCTGAATTCAGTATTATCGATAAAATATTAAAATATAACTGAGTTTTACATCCTCTAATCAGTAAATGTTGTCTGTACAAAGTGAAAGTTAGAATATGGCTGCCAAGCGCAGCGTCACAGCGAGTTCAAGCGTGCATCTGTCGCGCCTCTCTGCTCTTCCCTCCGACTCCACGTCTACCGCAAATTCGGACAACAGAGATTGGCTGAGTCCCGGATGGAACAGCGCTCTAGGTGACATCTGCTGCTGATTCGGACGCAGCCCTGGCCACTTCTATTAGTCAGTGTTGCCAACTCCCATTTGTAGGTTAGCTTCGCCTGTAAAATATCACATGATGAAATATTCTTCAGGTAAGTTGGCAACATTGAACCGCAATTGATGTTACCAGTGTTGCCAACTTCTATTTGTTGGTTAGCTTCGCCTGTAAAATATCACATGGTGAAATATTCTTGAGGTGAGTTGGCAACACTGAACCGCAATTGATGTTGCCAGTGTTGTCAACTTCTATTTGTAGGTTAGCTTCGCCTGTAAAATAACATGTGGTGAAATATTCTTGGGGTGAGTTGGCAACACTAAATCACAAATAATAGCACAGAACCCGTGCACCTCCACTAATCAGTGTTGGCAACTCCCATTTGTAGGTTAGCTTCGCCTGTGAAATATCACATGGTGAAATTTTCTTGGGGTGAGTTGGCAACACTGCGAGAAAGCCTCAAGCGTTGCCAGCTTCTTGCTTGAGGTTAGGTTATACCCAAAAACAAAAACCTTGGTGATTTTTTTGAGTAGGGGGTTGGCAACACTGCGAGCGCCACCGAGCGCCATTTTCGGGCGCAGAACCCGTGCCACTGCTCTACTCTGTAAGTTAGCTTCGCCTGTAAAATATCACATGGTGAAATATTCTTGAGGTGAGTTGGCAATATTAAACCGCAATTGATGTTGCCAGTGTTGCCAACTCCCATTTGTAGGTTAGCTTCGCCTGTAAAATATCACATGGTGAAATATTCTTGGGGTGAGCTGGCAACACTGCAAGAAAATGAGGCTCATGCCTTACGAGAGAAATCCATTAAGGCGAGCCTCACCGAGCCTCATTTTCGGGCGTTGAAGCGGCTTGATTGTACTACTCTCGGACCTGAGAAGCAAAGAAGTGAATAGTTTTTTATAATAATGCAAATTTTACAGCATTTAAGTATTTAGCAAAATGATCCCGGACACTATTTTTATGGGACAGAAAATATTCTCCCCAAAGTTAGGTTTCAGGTTTCGCGTTATGTAGTAATGCGTAGAAATAGGTGCACTGGGTCAGAGTTCGAGTTTTTATTTTAAAGTACTTATGCACAGATTGGCTAATCGGGACTGGGCCTACAGTCGAACCATTACGTGCCTTCATCTTGTGTAGATCCGGATCCAGGGACCCTTTGATTACAAGGTGACGACGGTAATACCACTGTGTCATTGGAGAGGTAGCAAATCGGTACAAATCACACACAAAGAATGGTCAAAATATGTGCCTTCTTGTTCTGTACACGTGTTCCAAAGACTGACTACAATGTCAATTACAATCAAGAAAAAGTGTTTACTATTGTTACCACCGGCTTGCGCAGGATTCCAGCGGGCTGGAATTGTAAAGGTGGATTCATATAGCTTCGTTCTGGGGGGGTTACACACTGAGAAATATTTCGTAATTACCATTTCTAAACTCCGTTTTAAAAGTTCTTGTAAAAGTGGTAATTGAGGTAATTTTTTAGTGAGTTTGCATTTACCAGTTGGGGTTTTCCCGAATTATTTGATACTTTCATTTGAAAATTTTAATTTGCTCAAAATTTCGAGAGAGACGTTACGACAGAGATTATTACTTTTGTAATCTTATTCAATGGGCAGAGGTTTCAAATCCCTTGGCTTTTTCAGCAAACATTTTTATGTTTTAGTACCCCCTTACGGCAAAATCACACGGTGTAAGATCACACGACCAATTTGGCCAGTCAGTTGGACCTTCCAAACCATTCCTGGAAGACAACGTTAACAAATTCTGGTACCTCTGCAAAGTAATGTGGAGGAGCTCCATCGTGTTGCGGAAATGCGATGATGGACACTAGTTAGAACGAATATCAAATTCCGCATATGCCTTTCTAATGGACGGTGTACAAGTCACTTTGGTCATACATATATTTTCCTCTGTTATAATAATGATTTCAGGCCTTCCACGTCGTGGTAAATCATGACCACAACCCTTTATATGAAATCGTTTATTTATCTTGTGGATTGCTTTCCCAGTCGACATTGGAATCTCTGATACATTTCCAGTACTGTGTCTGTTGTTTTATTTGCCTCTCACCAACATTTCAACCAGTGACGGCGATTACGGGTGGGGGCAAGGTATGGCAGAGGATTTACCCAGGCTAGGGTTTCCAAACGTCCTCTTTTACCCGGACATGTCCTCTTTTTCGGGCCCTAATAATGGTCCAGGCGGGTTTTTAGCATAATGAGGAAATGTCCTCTTTTTGGGGATTATAGACATCTGCTTCAATAAAATGTTGTATTTGTAAATAATTGTTGATATTGTTTCCGTGTTCGATTTCAAAGTAAGGAAAATACAACACTCTCAGTTGCAAGCGCAAGGACAAGAAACTTTTCATCCAGCAAAGAAAAATTGTTGGACGTTTGCATCTCTTCTGCTGTCGCCGCTGCATTGCTGAGTTTTTGATTGCAAAGCATTTGTGATATCTACCACGGTTCGCCGTGAGCTGCACATTTCTTACAGCTATAGTTTATGTGTAAGTTTAAGAATTCACATTTTGTGAATATACATATATATATTGAAATACCGAATGTTTAAATAAAAGTTAATGAAATACTGCACACAAAAATTGCAAATTATACAATAGATGTTAACTTGAAACACTGCTTTAATATTTTCGTAATAAGTAATGTAAAAGTTTAGTTATGTAAATTGAAGAGTGACAATTTATATACACAAACATTACTCCCCTCCAGACTATTAGAAAGTTGTTCTGGAACATTCTACCAGGTGGTTCTTCCTTGTCAACTGTACTTTCACCTAAAGGCTAAACATATTTTCTTCCATCTAGAATGTGGTTGGACTCTTTATCTCACGCTCTTTTTCCTTCATTCTTCTTCCTTCTTCTCTCCTCTTTCTCTCTTATCCTTTCCACTCTTTCTAACACCTTTTTCCATTCTTTGTTTAACTTCAGTCCCCAATTCCAGTTCATTGTGTCTTCTTCACCTTTCTTCTCTATTTTCTTGGCCTCCTTCCATTTTCTCACTAGCATTCTCTTCTCCCTTCCTATCTGCTTAGCCTCATCCCACTCTGTGTCATGTCCTGTTTCTCTCGTGTGTTTAAATATCGCTTTTCTCACGTTTTTTAAAGTTGATTATTAAGCTAGATACGATGTTTGAAAGGCATGATGAATAAGAATTTTCAGAAACCCATGTATTACTTATGGGGAATCAACTTCAAGTTATGGCTAATCAAATAGAAGTTTCGACTTTTACGCCTGTCAATTACTACCTCAGTCTGTCCTTTTTCCGTTGATATCTTTTTATATACCATTGGAAGTTTGATATTCCCAAGAGAACAAATAAAATAATACTTCTCTAAGTGCAATGCATTTCTCGTTGCCTTCTACGGCCATCCTGGCAGTGTTGCCAAACCTGATGCCCATAAAAGAGCTGAATTTCACCGTAAACGGAGTAAAAACTTTAAAGGAGCTTGATTTACGAAACTGGATAAAGTGCCTCCTGGGGCAATTTTAGGTGTCAAATGAGTGGGGGTCTGGTGCTGTTAATTCCGTTAGCTCTAAAGTGATGGTAATTTATTCTTAGTTTCACCGTATACGTCCGGCGGCATCACCCATCTCAATAATCCACCGATGATCGTATGAAATCGCAAATAAAGCATTCCCGGATAACAATATTATGTCATCTTCACGTGAGCCAAGGCGCTATAAAGAAAAGTAGCTGGGGAGGTAAGAGGGAATGGGCCGACGCAGCAAATATAACATTATCATGTGCAAGATGTATACTTATGGCAAAAGTTGTCTTATGTACGCCGGAGCCAGTGATGGCACCATAGTGGAGCAGGATGACGTGCGCCCCAGTTCACAGCCAAACGAGTGCATGAAATAGCCAGACCTGGCTCAAAAAGAGCTTAATTGGCAACAGTGCTCCAGCCTCCGCAGAGAGGATGGCCACGCGGAAACTCTTCCCTCGTGCCCTTAGGAGAGTTGTCTAGTAGTATAACTAGGGTTACCAGATCGCTATGAGCGAAATGTAGGACATAATGTCCCAACATGTAGGACTTTAAGTCAAAATGTAGGACGCAAAACACTCACAATAAATTATACAGATTTCTAGAACAAGTTACAAAGTCATTTAAAATTGGCACTTTTCATTTTTTTTAAATATGATTTATTTATGACTTGTTAAATGCAAAATTCCTAAACTTGTAATCAAAAGTAAACAGTACACTTCTTACTACATATTTTAACTGGTACTTTTCAAAGTTCTCAAAATTTCAGGTTTAGTCAAAGTATATTTCTGAGACTGATGAACAGTCAATCTCCTTGAAATTACATTGAACCAGTGCCAAACGTTTTACAGACTTTATTCCATCAGTATAAACACGAAGGCAAGAAATTTTGCTCATGCACCGAACAGTGACATCATCAGAATGTGGTCCCAAAACTTATTCATAAATTGCTTCCGTTTTTGTTATAGCAGGACAAACTTTTATTATCTCTTTGGGCAATGACTGAATCAAAATAAATTTCACTATTCAATTTGGGAGTGTAGTCCATAGACTTGTAACTTGCATGATTTCTCATTAATTCAACTGAAACACGTATTTTCCTAATTCATATTTTGTGACTCTCAAAATGTAGAATATTTATGATATTCTTTCAAATTCCGCCCGGACGCCGGACACAAGTCTAAAATGTAGGACATGTCCGGAAGAAAACCGGACGTCTGGTAACCCTAAGTATAACACTTCCGTGAAATCTAAAAACGTCATCCTTTATAATGTTTGTCATCTGATAACCCTAACCCAGGACAGCTTAGGAAAAATGTACAGCAGTGAAAAGAAAGGAACTAACTTGAAAAAATGAAATCAATATATTGTCCAACATGCATTACGTGCAATGTTAGTAGGTTTCTTTCCGCTGAAGCACGACCATCTTCGGTTGCAGTCATTGGTTCCTGTGATTACTGCCGTCTCCAATCACACGCTAGATCTAAATCAGATACGAAGCTACGGATAAGAAAAGTTTCGAAAGTCCCAACAATGACCATTATACACAGCATTTCAAATATACCTGCGTAGGTTGTAGTAATGATGTAGTATGGTCAGGCAATGAGTGCCACGTTATACAAATAGACCATGTAAAGAAGTAGTGAAAGAAGGTTGTAAGGAGTGAGCATGTGAAGAATGGAACTTTCCAAACCATTTCAAAACAAATTATACAGTTTAGTTCAGTTGCGCGTTTCACCACTGAACAGTGTTTTGATTCTTAATTGTTGTTCATATAGGCTTGCAAGGACTGCGTGGTCGCCACATTGATTAATTGATTTGGTTTATTTTCTGTCACTTCTCTGCCACTTTTGGCTAATCGCGAAGATGAGAGATGATATGATGAAATTGATGAAGAGAAACACCCAAAGAACACCTATGCCCGGCCCGGGATTCGAACCCGGGACCCCTTGCGTGGTAGCGCAATAAAGTTTCTTCTGAGGATGTATATTTATATTGTTTATTATTCAGGAATGATTTTTTTTAATATATGGTTTTAAAATTTTGGGTGCGTCAATCCCTTATCGTTACAAATAACAACTCTAACGTTGCATAACTAAAATCTTAAAATATTCTGACTTCCGTTAAAAGCTGAGGCTGTAAACGGTCACTCAGCACACATAAGGAAAAAAACTGGACAGCACACAGAATTATACTAGCCATAGGGCCAGTTGCTAGAGCCTCGTTCGTCTTTAAAATGCAGTCCAGGGTGTACTAACGTGGAAGTGAGGTTGACAATTGGGTGTACTATGTGGAAGGTCACCCCTTACACCCCTATTCAGGGACTTCTAAATTCATAATTATACTGCTGAAAAGCGGGAACTTTATGAAAAGAATGGGAATCTTAGAAATGGGAATTATACCACGGCTTGATTGATGGCGTAGTAGCAACAATGTAGTCTTGTGGAGCAAGCGAATAGAAAACAAGTCATCTGCGCAAGTAGGACTCTAGCAGGCTCGACCAATGAGAGGGGGAGTAAGCGCAGGGGGGGGACGCGGCTGTAGCTACCAGCCGTTTTCAGCAGCGCTCACTGTTTCACTCCGCCCACCGGCTACGCCCCTTGTGGGTACGTACTTACATGTTATTTACCACGGCTACAGATATCTTAATCTCAGGGGAATAGGTTCTTTGTTTGAGAATTCCAAATAAGAAAGCGTTTTATAGCCAAGAGGATATAGTAAAATGCGGATCTATATTCTGAGAACTTGACAAAATACAGAGAATATATATATATGTATAATCGGAAAGGCTTCTTCTTCTTTTATTATCAAAAAGGCTTCTTCTTCTTTAAATGGCTTCTTCTTCTATTAAAAGGCTTCTTCTTCTTTTAATATGGAAAAAGCTTCTTCTTTTATTATGGAAACGGCTTCTTCTTCTTTTAAAAAGCTTCTTCTTCTTCTAAAAGGCTTCTTCTTCTTTTAATATGGAAAAGCTTCTTCTTCTTTTATTATGGAAAGGGCTTCTTCTTCTTTTAATATGAATTTCTTCTTCTTTTATCATCAAAAGGCTTCTTGTTCTTTAATTATCGAAAAAGCTTCTTCTTCTTTTCTTCGTTTAATTTATTATCTTCCTTTAAAGCGTAATCTTATTTATGTGCTCGCTTTTCCCCCCGCTTCTTTGTCAAACAATACAAGCTATACTTGTAGAAAGAGTAGGGTCGACTAAACTGACAATAGCGCCACCTCCTATTTGACGACCAAAGGGGAATAACCAGGATCGCTAATAACAAGCGCTGCCAATGGCCCAGTGCGACTAAGAAAAAGCGCAACCGAAAAGTGCTTCGGGGCGTCTAATTTGACACAGCGCCACCGGGGACAAACAAACAAAAAACTGACGATGTTCTCCTCGTCAGAGATATAAAGATACATTTCTGAATTCGTTATCTTACTTAATAACTTCCCTAAACGTTTCGTATGCGACAATATTCTTAATTATTTTAATTGACTATATACACCATTCTATTTACTTCTTCTATAGTATTTAGACTCTTCTTTTATATATTTCTCAATTTACTATACTATATATAATCCCTCTTCTTCGCTCCAAGTTTTTACAATTGCCTTTACTCCTTTTATATAGCGTGCTGCCATCTCTCGTCGATTCCGAGAAACCATTCCTCTTTGCAACCTTCATTGGGTCATCGAAACTGGCACGTGACACAATATCCCCCTCCTTGAGGATAAAAAATTTATATATTGGAAAGTTCATTTGTAAATTTATAAATTTTTCCCACGTTCTATGTGACTTCTCTTACTGTTTCTATTATTCATTAACCAAGCTCTTTTTTACTTCCTCCGTGCAGTTGTACCTCCGGATATTCTCCAGGTTTTCCCTTCTCTCTATCTTTGTTTCTGTATGCTTTACTACCGCTGTGTTCCGAAACAAATTCATGACTTCGTATGGACCTTCATATATGAAGAACAATTTCTTGATTGCTTTCTCTGATGCTTTGCTCATTGGGTGTGTTTTGCAAAATACTAAGTCTCCCTTTTTTAATTTTATTTTCGTACCATTCTCTGCTTTCTTGTTCATTTTCTTCATTCTCTTGATGTATATGTCTAGTAATACTTCCTTAGTCTCTTCTTTGGATATTACTTCCCTCGGCCAATCAAATTCCTTGAAGATTCCGGGTTCTTCCATATATCCCAGAAACAATTCAGCTGCACTCTTCTTTGTTTCCTCAGATATAGAGTTATTTATCCATCTTACTGCTCTGTTAACTGCTGTAGACCACTTCGTATGATTGTCATGACATAACATTCTTAGAATTCTTACTATTTCCCCGTTATATCTCTCTATCGGGTTCGAACTTGGATGATACCTAGTAACGTTTATCATCTTAATTCCTTTAAACTTCAGGTAATCTTTAAAGTATTCCGATACAAATTGTGTACCATTATCCGTTAGAATTTTTAATGGAACTCCATAGTGTTTGACAAATCCTTCTTCTAAATATTTTACTATCTCCTTTGCTGTAGCCTTCTTGAGGTTATAACATATTACAAACTTACTGCACACGTCGACGCATGTGAGAATATATGTAAATCCTCGCTATCTTGGGAGAGGTCCAATCAGATCAATAGATATCATATCTAGAGGATTTTTCGCAGTTACGTGTAACTCTTCTCTTTCCATTTTTAATTTTGAAGGTTTAGTTTTTATACATAACATACAGTTTCTTACATGATCCACCACGTCTCTCTTCATACATTTCCAGAAGAAAAATCTCCGGGCAAGTCTCAATGTTTTATCAATCCCGAAATGTCCAGACTTCTCATGCACTTCTGCGAGTACTTTTTTAATTAATGCTCCAGGTACGCAGAGTTGCACTTGATTAGATTTCTCTATGCTTACTCTAAAAATCATTCCTTCCTTAATTACATATTTTCCTTCTATCTTCGCTCTTCTCATTTTCTTTTCGTTTTCATTTCTATCTCCATTCAAGACATTTAAGATGCCGCTTAATTCTTCATCTTTCTTCATGCTTTCTATCCATTCCTGTCTGGATACGTTCCCGAGTTCTTCATCCATGATGGCATTTATGGATAACTTCAACACTTCTTCTGGTTCCTGCGTCATATGTAAAGGGGATCTACTTAAGGCATCTGCAATTTTGTTGTCCTTTCCTTTAATATCCACTATTTCAAAACTGTATTCCTGGAGAAGTAATGCCCATCTTGTCAAGCGAGGATTCCATTGCCTTGCAGAGTTTAACCATATAAGACTCTTATGGTCACAAAGAATTTTAAATTTTCTTCCTTTCAAGTAAACCGCAAACTTTTCAATACCGAATATAATGGCCAAACATTCCAGTTCGCTAATGGTATACGCCCTTTCGAACGCCTTCAGTGCACGACTCGCATACTGAATTACAACATCTTCTCCATCCTCAGTTTTCTGGAAGAGATAGGCCCCTAGACCTATATTTGATCCGTCTGTTCCTATGATGAAAAGTCTTTTAAAATCTGGCTGGCCTATAGCTGGACTAGATCTCAGGTCTTCTTTTAATACATTAAAGGCCTTTTCCTCCTCTTGTGCCCATTTCCATTTCACATCCTTTCTCAAAAGATCGTATAAAGGCTTGGCTTTTGAAGCGAAATTCCTAATAAATTTGCTCCTCCAATTGCATATCCCTAGGAATCTTTGCAATTGTTTCCTGGTTGTAGGCTTTGGAAAACATTTTATAGCCTCATTTTTATCGCTACAAAGTCTTACGTTTCCTCCAGACACTATATGCCCGAGGAACTTGATTTCTTTCTTTGCAAACGAACATTTTTCTAACTTAACAGTAAGTCCTGCTTCTTTCAATTTACATAAAACCCAGTCTATTTTGCTTATATGATCCATCCAGTCCTTTGAATGTATACACATATCATCTACATATATTGCTAACCATGACTTTGTTTCTAGATCAAATATTCTGTTTAACGCTGTTGTAAACGCCGACACCGATGAATTTAATCCGTAAGGTAGTCTTTTAAATTGCAATAACCTGGACCCATACCTAAATGCTGTGTATTTTCTAGACTTTTCTTCAATCTCCACCTGGAAGTATCCTAGCGTTAAATCAAAAGATGTGAAGTACTTACTTCCCGCAAATGAATGCAATAACTCATTAATTTTTTCTACTTGATTTCGTGGTAGTAATACATGCTTATTTAGCTCTCTCAGGTCCAAAACAGGTCTCACGCCTCCGTTTGGCTTATCCACTACGTGCATGGGGCTTATGTGAATACTATTCGAATCTTCTATGATATCCCAGTCCAGCCATTTCTGTAGTTCTTCTTCAACAGCTTTCCTCTTGGTAAACGGTATAGAATATTGCCTAGATACTATAGGCTGATTTGTGTCGACCTCTATTTCATATGAATACACATTCGTAAGTCCAGGTCGCTGGCTAAATAAATTCCTATGCTTGACAAGTACATCTCTCAATTCTCTTCTCTCCTTTTCAGAGATTTCTATGCATTCGCTCACTTTATCTTGTATTTCTTTAACGGACGCCACATATTCATTTTCTTTTTTCTTTATTTCTCTATGTTTATCTTCGTCGTATTCACTTTCTTTATACATAACGTCCCTTTTGTTAACCACAAGACCTTGTTTTCGAACACACATTTCTTTTGTTGACTCGTCACACATTGTCTCCATAGGAATATCAAGTCTACACGACTCTTCCAATTCTACATTCAGCCTTCTCTCTTTGACATGAATGTGCCCATCATACTTTTCTAGGAAAGACACTCCTAAAATAATCTCACACCGTAATCCTTTCACCACTAAGAAATTTACTGAGAAATTTTCACCTTGAATATTCATCATGATTTTTATCGATCCCTGTATCTTGTATTCATCCTTGCCGGCTGCCATGACCAATCTAATCCTGTCTTTCTCGCATGTATATAATCTAGCTTGCGGGTACTTCTCTCTTATTTTCTTCCAGCATTCGTAACTCATGACTTCCACTACGCTTCCACAATCTACCAAACATTTAACTTCCAGTTCTATTATTTTAGCTTTAACATAAAACGTTCTCCCAGGTTTTAGTCTTCCAAAGTCTGGTTCTCCTACTAAACATAATTCTAGACTGTCGCTGGGTTTCTCTATTGTCTCTCCCCTCATTTCATGTTCCTTTTCACTAGCTCTCACACCTGGGGATTGCTGCAAGAGCATTACATGTTTGACGCTCGATTATTTTGGGCGTTCTCCAAATGTTCTCCTCCGTGCGATCTTTCTTGGAACCTTCTTCCATCATTACAATAGCTTCTTGTTAGCTCCATTGCCTCGTTTCTCTCTTCGTCCTGGGATATATTTCTTCTCTCAGTTTCATCATTGGATGCTCGTCCATTCTGCTGTCTTTCTTCTCTTTCCTCTCTCCATCTAGGACTTCCCTTTCTGCCATATCTCTGGAATCTATTTCTGCCTCTATATGTCCTATCATATCCCTGGCATCTTCCCCCTCCAACAAACTCTTGATTCCTGACGTAATCGTTCCTATTTCTCAAGTTGGTTCCTCTTCCTCTATCCTGGTCCTGACCTCTCAAATCCAGATTTCTAATCTCGAGCTCTTGTCTTCGGAACTTTTGCCTGTTACTATTATCTTCGTCATCATAACGTCTCTTTGAATAAGGTCGATCACTCCTGTCATTCCTCTCTCTATCCCAAGAGTTTTGAGTTTTCTTCAACATATCTTCTGTCCTTAGGTATTCTATTAAGTCATCAACCTTCTTTATTTTCACCGCTGCTATGGCTCTTTGGATTCTTACTGGTAGCGTTTGGATTACTTGTTTCACTAATTCCTCTTCACTGCATTCTTCTTTCAAATTCTTAAAGCTTCTCAAGGTTTCCCATGTACGTTCCTCCAGACTTTCAATTTTCGACCAGTCGATGTGTTTTCGTTTTAGGGCTTCCAATTGCCTTTCCTTGATGTCTTTGCTACAATAGTAATCTAAAAACTTTCTACTGAATTCTCGAAAGTATTTGAATTTGTGTTGGTTTAATTGGTACCACCCGGCTGCTGACTGTTCGAAACACGTGTCAATGAGACTAAGAGTCATGTGATCTGGGATTCTCATTAAACGTATCTTCGTGGTAAGCTCCTTCAGGAATTTCCTTGGGCATTTCTCTGATATATTTCCATTAAATTTAGGCATATGCTGTAATTCCTGTGGTCTAGGTATCCTTGATTTATATCTTTCACAGCCTTTGTATTCTTCTTCTAGTGTATCTAAAAATTTCTCGTTGTTGCTACCTTCTTCACTACTCTTCCACTTTCTCTTTCTCCTTTGGTGAGATCTTTTTCTATATTCTTTTTTCCTTTCTTCTTCTGTTGTAGACTCATCGCTAGAACTTTCTTCTTTTATCTCTTTCTTGATATAAGTCTCTTCCTCGCTGCATCGAAAACTGGATCTAGCGTTCCTTTCTCTTACTGATATATTCCCTAATCTTCTGTCCACTTCTTCCATTCTCTTCTCTGTCTTATCCATCCTGGATACTGTTCCGTTTTGTTTTCTATCCATTTCCTTTTCTCTCTTATCTGCTGCATTCATTTTGGTTCGATTTTCCACAATCTCCTTTTCTATACTCAGAGTTCTTTCTTGAACTTCTTGAAGTCCATGCGAGTTTTCTTTTCTGAGTTTTAGAACTTCCCTTTCGATTCTATTATTCACTTCCAAACTTCTATCTTCTATCAGGAGCTTAGCTTCCTCTATCTTGCTTTCGTTTTCTTCTATTCTTGAAACGGCTAATTCTATTTGAGATTTACTTTCAACTAGCTTTTTCTCCAAATTTTCATTTCTTTGTTTATTTTCCTCTCTGAGATTCGAAACCTCCTCTTCTATTCTTCTATTTGTATCTAAACTTGTACTCTCGATTAACAACGTTGTTTCTTCTATCTTTCTTTCCAACGACTTTCTATTTCCTTCACAGGTTTCATTCAATCTCAAGAACATCTCATGGGTTTCGGACCTCGAAGCTTCCAATTTCCTGCTGTTCTCGTCTATCTTTTCTTCGAACTTTCTTTCTAATTTTCTGCTACTCTCATCTATCTGTTTCGATAACTTCTGGAACATTTCTATCATGTTCACCTCTTCTGTCTTCTTTGGTTTTTCCTTCATTTTCTCTTCTTCTTTTTCCCTTTTCTTCTCTTCTTTTTCATTTATCCTTTCTTCCTTGCAATTTTTGCATACGTAATCTCCTCTTTCACTTATTCCTATGTACTTTTCTCTTCTTATCTTCTCACATAGCCAATGTTTCATTTCTTTGCATGAGCTGCATAGGATGGTTTCTTCTTTATTTCCCTCTTTTCCACAACAGTTTAATATTTCCTTTCTGTCTTCCACTTCCTCCATTATAGTTTCTCTGTTCTCGCCTTCGATTTTATTTTCTTCCTCCATTATGGCTTTCTCTCTCTTCGCTTTCTTATTCACAATTCTGCTAGCCGCAACGTTGGTCGCCACTAATGCTACGCCCCTTGTGGGTACGTACTTACATGTTATTTACCACGGCTACAGATATCTTAATCTCAGGGGGATAGGTTCTTTGTTTGAGAATTCCAAATAAGAAAGCGTTTTATAGCCAAGAGGATATAGTAAAATGCGGATCTATATTCTGAGAACTTGACAAAATACAGAGAATATATATATATATGTATAATCGGAAAGGCTTCTTCTTCTTTTATTATCAAAAAGGCTTCTTCTTCTTTTAAATGGCTTCTTCATCTATTAAAAGGCTTCTTCTTCTTTTAATATGGAAAAAGCTTCTTCTTTTATTATGGAAACGGCTTCTTCTTCTTTTAAAGAGCTTCTTCTTCTTCTAAAAGGCTTCTTCTTCTTTTAATATGGAAAAGCTTCTTCTTCTTTTATTATGGAAAGGGCTTCTTCTTCTTTTAATATGAATTTCTTCTTCTTTTATCATCAAAAGGCTTCTTGTTCTTTAATTATCGAAAAAGCTTCTTCTTCTTTTCTTCGTTTAATTTATTATCTTCCTTTAAAGCGTAATCTTATTTATGTGCTCGCTTTTCCCCCCGCTTCTTTGTCAAACAATACAAGCTATACTTGTAGAAAGAGTAGGGTCGACTAAACTGACAATAGCGCCACCTCCTATTTGACGACCAAAGGGGAATAACCAGGATCGCTAATAACAAGCGCTGCCAATGGCCCAGTGCGACTAAGAAAAAGCGCAACCGTAAAGTGCTTCGGGGCGTCTAATTTGACACAGCGCCACCGGGGACAAACAAACAAAAAACTGACGATTTCTCCTCGTCAGAGATATAAAGATACATTTCTGAATTCGTTATCTTACTTAATAACTTCCCTAAACGTTTCGTATGCGACAATATTCTTAATTATTTTAATTGACTATATACACCATTCTATTTACTTCTTCTATAGTATTTAGACTCTTCTTTTATATATTTCTCAATTTACTATACTATATATAATCCCTCTTCTTCGCTCCAAGTTTTTACAATTGCCTTTGCTCCTTTTATATAGCGTGCTGTCATCTCTCGTCGATTCCGAGAAACCATTCCTCTTTGCAACCTTCATTGGGTCATCGAAACTGGCACGTGACATTGTGTACCGTTATGCGCGGTCTTGCTCCGCACATTCCCGAGACAAGAGTGTAGTCTAGTCGACAGAGACTTGCTGGCCTTCAGTTTCCAAGACGTTGGCAATTCAGAGTCCAAGACAAAACATTCCCAAGGTAATAAATCCATTATCAAGTTTTGTCAACATCTTTTCTTGCATTTCCTTTCTTGCTCCGAGTTCCAAAGCAATCACTGGAGACCACTGGGGAAAAAATTGAAGGAGCAGGAGAGAGAGAGAGAGTCATTACCGAGCCTTCAGATCCGTTGTCTCCGCAGTTCTTCCTCTCTTTGGTCTCCATTTATTTGCCCTTACTTCGTTAAGGAAAGAAGCTCTGGAAAAACGAAGTAAAATACAGCCAGGAAACGCCGGTCCTTCAGGAAGACGATAATTAGGTCGCTGCAACTCGAATCGTTTGGAGATGTTAATGGGAGGACAGTCGTGAAGACAAGGCACTCGCACCCGAGGGGGTTCGGATAACTCCGATCGCATTCTTTGCTGTCTTTGATCCCTGATAGAAGACGTTCGCTATCCTGTTTCAACTAGTGCTTTTACAGTCTTCCGGAAGTAGCAGTCCAGTGAAAGTTACTGTGAAGAAAGACAAACCTCATCAAACTAGAGAAGTCTGGACAAGTCGTATGAATTACGTTCGACGGAAGTGCTAGAATGACCAAGTATATTGTTGGGATGCGAGTCGTGGCACTGCCCACAAATGTGCCTATGAAGGGGCGGGTCCAGAGGGTCCGCTTCTCCTCAAACAAAAAGAGTTACCAAGTTCTGAAATTAAATTCTCAGAAAGCTTAAATGGAATATATTTCCCCCGAATTTACCTTTTCAGAGATATTTCCATCGTTTCACCTAATATGGCGCACACCTCTAAATTTTGATTTGTTTTATGCTCATAGACCATACTGATCATAGACCAAGATGAAACCGGAAGTAACGATATGAACACCGCAAGGTGGCGTTGTGAATAATGCAGCCGAACTCGGAAGCCACGTCTATTTCGCTGCATATTTTGACACTTATGTGCAGTGTAGGTGTATCCCTGGTGCAAGGAAATGACGTACAACAAAGTAGACGGATAGCGGTGTTCAAGTTCAGAAGATTCAACAAATGCCTGTCTGCTGCTTTAAAGGTTCATTTTGTTAGTTAGTACGCACCACGTGATCATACACAACAAATTACACCGTTCCAGAACGTAGTGCAAACGGTGCAGACACCCAAAACGCTATTTGACACCAAATCAACGAAGTACACGAGTGGGTGCTGTACCGTGTAAACGCGCGAGTGCAGAAAGAGTCAAAAAGTGCAGCCAACTACACAGGGCTAGAACTTCGGTTTCACTGTTGACCCAGCATTGTGAGGAATCACTTCAAAAGAGAAATGAAACCCTATCTAAAAAGCCTGATAACAGCGACGATAGGATTCGATATATTTAATTGACCTCTCAAGTGAAAACCGACTTGGTACACCTTGGGTATCAACACAGTGCCTGAGGTTACCTTGGCACATTTGAGGCAATGTGGTTGGCAACACTGTAATTCATTCCTAAGAATTTAATTGAATGTTCAAACTGGAGTTCTATGCTTCAGCTGAATTGTTAGAATATCTTCGGTTACATTACAAACCTTACTTTCCCAGTGCTTCCAATTCAGACAAATAAATTCAATTTTCTGGCGACCGTGTGGAATCACAGACTTTCGAACTGTAAAATTGTTTCGTGCGTTTCAGAAATCCTCAATTTTAAATTTCCAGGCGTCTATAAAAGGTGGCGAGAGTCGTTTCAAGCCAGGATCAGAAGAAAACTCTCGCACAACCCATCTCCTCATCTCCTTCACGGTGGATATCAGGAAGATTCAAGTAGAGGAGGAATCCCAAGAGATTTCGTATTCAGTGACCCAGAAAGTGGCGAGACGCTGGAACGAACAATATTGTGCATAGTTCCTTTTCCAGATGCAAGGACATCACATCCTCTGTCTGGAGGAGCATGTTGAGTGTTGAAGGCCCTGTTCCTCCTCCCAAGGTTATGGGTTCCAGTCCGGCGATTGGGTGCAGGAAGGCTTGACTTTCTCTTGGTTTACAAGATTAGCATTAAGGGGAAGAGTGACAGTTTCGTAGCAGTTGCACATTTATTTCAATGTCGTGGGAATGGGCAAGGCATTATAAAAAAAGTAGCTGGGGAAGTAAGAGGGGGCACAGCCAATATAACAATATCACGCCACGTGCAAAATGTATACTCGAGGCAAAAGTTGGTCTATGTGGGTTGGAACCAGTGATGGCATCATAGTGGGGCAAGGGGGCAGGCGCTCCAGTTCACAGCCAAACGAAAGAGCCAGATATGGCTCCAAGAAAGCTAAGTTTGCAACAGTGTTCCCAGCTGCCGTCAAGAGACTCGCGGAAACCCTCCCACATGCCCATAAGAAGCCATTGTGCAGGGGGCAAAAAGTGTCAAAAAAAGTGGAGGGCGGTAACTGCCCTAATCGCTGCCACTGATAATAATCAAGATGTGGGCGTCACGTAGCGTTTTATGCTCGTCCATTTCATTTAATTATCACTCATCACAATGTAATATGAAACCGGCATTAAATTATAAAACAAAATGGCAGCAACAGTTGTAGAGTTGGAGGTCGAGATAGAGTTGCGATTTGTAAAAAGAACAACTTGTGCCCACCTCCGTGACGGAGTGGTTAACACAGCGTGTTACAACGCCAGGGGTCCCGAGTTCGAATCCTGGTCTGGGCGTGGGTGGTGTTTGCGAGTGTTCCTTCATCAACTCCATCATGTCATCACTCCTCCTCATCGAGAGAGAAAGGATTTTACTTAATCCCCCATAATAAGCAAATACCTAGAGGCACGCCAATTTATATGATTAGCTAATCGTCTCCAAGCCAATGTATCGTGTTATATATTAGTTTTTATTACTTTCTGTCTTAAATTCTTACGTGACCTTGCGAAAAAAGTCACAATGTCGACGGCATGACTTAAAATAACTCAGTTTATCTTTAATCACTTGTAGTGGAATTTCTCTTGAGTGAAAATCGATAGTGTATACATGCGATACCCGGCAGCAATTTTTTCTTTTATTGACGACAGTGCTGTCAACCGAAGAAAGTACATCCTACGAAAAGGTAATTCAACTAGTGTGAAAAGCAACGATACGCAGCACCTTGCAAATTGAGAGGGGGTTAATTGAATAACAGCTGAGGGGGAAAAAGAGGCCTTGTTCCATCACGTTTTAATCAAGAGAATGGAAGATAGCAAGTTCATTTCATTGAATGACTTGAACGAAAAAAAAACGGATCGATTTTTTTCAGTCGAATTCCCTCGTACGGGAATCACACATACGAGCGTGAGTGTCACCTCATAACGTTCATAGAATTTTCATGATGCCCGTCGCTACAATTAGTTAAAAGGGCAGAAAATCGACTCTTTCATTCATCTCTTCCTCAAAAAGCAGGTTTTATCACTCCAACATCCGAGCTTTCAGATCTTGCGCCTTGCGCTTCATGTCAACGTAGGATCTACTTAATGTAATATACAGGGTAATTCAAAATGAATGGTGCAATTTTACACAGTTATTATGACGTTACTATTTATGATAGAAAATCAGACAAGGCATCAATATAAAGAAGAACTCTGGAAGTTTGACTCACATTATAAAGATTAAACATGGGAACCATGTGTAGGTTCGTACTAACAATTCGCAGTTGTAACTTCGACAAATCTTTCGGAAGGGCAAAACATATGCATTACTACCGAAAAGCATGCCGAAATGTCTTTGCACCACTGTGATTGAATTAGTTCTCGAGAGCTCCAACACACAATACGCCTTCTACTGGTCATTAGCCATTTTGCGACACTTGCGATCCTACGATCGACTGAGCAGAATACGCCCGCTAAGTGGGAATACAACTTCAAGAATTTTTCTTTATATTGATACCTTGTCTGATTTTCTATCATAAATACGTAGTAAAGTCATAATAACTGTGTAAAGTTGCACCATTCATTTTGAATTACCCTGTATACATCACCTGATTTCTTCTTCCCAGGATTCTATTCCCTCTATCCATTCCCATTCCTTCCAGAACGTTTTTTACAGGCAGTTCCTTCTTAGCCAGTGTCCCAGTAAATTCCTTGATCACTTCCAGCATTATTGTTCTTTCACCAATTCACTCCAACACAGTTCATTTCTTACTTTGTCTGTCTATTTCACACCCTCCATTCTTCGCCATAGCCACATTTCTAAAGCTTCTAGTCGCTTTTTCTCACTTCTTCGTAGCCTCTGCACCATACATACTGTACCACATTGTTTCACTTGGTTTATTCATTACAGGACTCCAGTACTGAAATAGACCTAACAACAATACCACAGATTAACAATACTGTGAAGGTTCCAAAGATAATCAGTAATTGATTAGTATTTAAACGCCTAAATACGATACCAAAATGCATATTTGAGGTACAAGAGCCTTAAATTGCCAAGTTTTTCTTGTCTGTTTGGAGGCCAAACTGGTTGACCGTACATGTGCACTGTATACTAATAACATAAGCGTTCATCCTTCTCGTGTACGAAAGAAGCAGCTCCGGTGTGCATTGCAATCTTTGCAGTATGTTTTGTAATTTTGTAGTTCTCGTGATTAACTATAAAACGTCAAATTCATAAACACATTCAGGGATGGAGTACTACATTCCAACGTAGGGAAAACACTTTCAATCCAGCCAAAGGCACCCGCAGGGAGGAGGGACAGGGGGCACTTGCCTCCCTGAGATATCTGGAAAGATTTTGTATAATTCTAATTTGGTATTGTAGCTTGAATACATGGACAGATTATGTGCCTGTGCAAATTATCCTAGTGCTGGAGATGCTTTTTGAGAATTCTCTTAACTGGGAGAAAGCATTAGCCCACATTTCCCCCATTTTAAGCACTGCTACACCCCTGAGAAAAAGTCCTGTGGGCAGCCTAGAGTCGAACAGAAAATGACATCGAGAAAAGCACGGAGGATGGCAGACAATCAAAGTTCCCCGTGAAGTGGAAAAACAAAGTCCGAATGTACTTTAAGAAACAAATCAAATCAGTTGAGCACGAAAGTGTATGCAAGCCTCCTTGTTCTTTCATGGTTTTTATTTGTAGTAACTCCATTGTACTATTGAGGCAAGAAAAACGGAAAGAGGATTGCCAGTTTCAACATGAAAATGTGTGATTCTAATGATTGAAGTGTCGAAAATATTGCACTTCGTCAAACTATGCCAGGTGAAGACTGCAAGTGTAGGAAACAGTATTTCAAGAAAATTGCAAAACAGGAACGTGATGTTCTCATCCTCTACGAGTACTTAGGTTGACCAGACGTCCTAATTTTCGCAGTATACATTAAATTCGTTTCAACAATACAAGCTTACATTACATCAGAGCTACCACTGGTGTTGAGTTTCAATTAAACTGAATTGTATTATGTATTACTACGTTAGCAGTCAATAGATCGAAAACTTAATTTCGCTCATTATTTTGACCACCTGTTCAAGCGCTCCGACGCCCACCCAGCGTCGTACGTACAAAGTGGGTACCTGGAGGAAACTCTGAGGGGTTGGGGGGGGGGGGGGTAAATGCGGCCAGGGGCGTGGTGCTGATCACATCACCCTCATCTTCGGCCGTGATCAAGAAAGTGTGGGGCCCTAACTCCACACCCCCTATACGCCTTCATGGCGTGGTGCAAAGCACATGGAAGCACAAGAAAAATGAATTTTACTAGCAAAGAGGACTGAATCAGTGCTTATTATTACGAAAAAGCCAAGAAAAAGTATCGTTCAACGTTAAAGTGGATGAAAGAAAGTTAAAGTGAACATGGGTGCCAAATTTCTTATAGTATCAGAGTGCTCTGTCAGGTTATTAACAGGGGGGGGGGTCTTTTCTATTTCTGGAGGGGATTTTTCTCCGGTCATCCTTTGAATTCATCACTGGTGTTTAGTATCACGTGACATTTACTTTCTATTAACTTCATTCTCTCATTACAACTTGACTACTATAGATGCAAAAGAGCAGTGGACAGATATTGTTCTCGGTACAGTTGTGCATTTTGTGAGTTTACCGTTAACTTGTAGAGCCTAGTCACGTACATTCTTAATGTCTCTCATAATAACTTGGCTTTTCTAGAATGTGTACAAGCAGCGGAAAAATATTGTTTTTCTGCAAAATTGTGCACTTTGTTACTTTGCCGCTATTTTGCAATGTATATTGTTAATGTAACACGAATATTATCTTAGACAAACTCTTTGCGATTGTCACCACACAAAATCACACCTACATGTGTTTTTTTTTATGTTTCCTTCTGTGGCATTTTTAAACTTGAAATGACATTTCAAACTTGAAATTACATTCCTGTAAAAAGTTAAAAAATGGACTACGATTGTTTTCCTCCTGCACACTTCAAATGCATCAGCAAAGAAGGAAATTCTGTTTTCGTAGAGTAGGCATTTTTATGTAAATCGATTTTAAATTAATATCAGGGAATTTAATTTTAAACTCCTCTCGTGTATTGGAATTCTCATATCCTGCCAGTATATTAAAAATGGATTTACCAAAGGTAACGAGTATTAAATGACAGATTGGATTCTTCGTTGTCTCAAAAATCATGGAAGCAGTTTGTGCAGTATTTACAATTCCAATGAACCCACTTTGGAGCAATTTTCCAAGGTAAGTTCTTTCTCGTGTTTCAGTAATTATTCAAGAGGAAAATTCTCTACGCTGTCTTCTGGAGAATTTGAAGATTCTTTAATGTGATACGAAAAAACTTCGCCTCCCCTGAGCGATGAGAGACAAGAAAATCTCCCTTGTACTCGCATCTCTCTTGAAGCAAGAATGTTTAATTAAATATTCATACTTGATTTCATTTGGCCATAATTAAATCTAATGCTCGAGGACACTCGTTTCCATGAAACATTTATCAAATAACGAGCAGTGCACGCGTACTTGTTACAATCGCTAACAGCTTGTATGGAGGTGGTCATTCCAGCGTACCCAAAATTTTTGGATGCATGAGCTTGAGGCATTGTTCATATCATTTTACCACCTTTGTTCTGACATGAATCGGAATAAGGACTTCAAATACATAATAATAGCTGTAATCATTTTTTTATCAACGGCCTGACCCCCCCCCCCCCCCCGCCAGCCTCAATTACCGCATCCTGTCCGATGGCGTAGTGGTAACGTCGTAATGAAGAGATCTCGAGTTCGATACTTGGACTTTAAAGTCAGTCTACTGTTACAGTATTCAATAAATGTTATGAAACACCTTGTGTTTTCAGTAGCTGAACTGTATTGTTATGTTTTCAGTAAAATAATTGTCTGTTTCCAGTACATTGTTTGAATTATTTAAATTGTTGTTTTAATTCCACTTCATGCACAGAAAGGCTAATCGGGAGTGGACCTACAGTTTAAAGTGGGATCCAAACCACTGTGCCATGTGCATCCATGTTTTCAGTGTATTGTTACATAAAACAGTACTGTTATCAGTAATGAAAAATCTTATCTAGACCACTGTAACTGCAGTGGAAAACATGTGGAATTGGCTACTTACTGATACTTCCACACAAACAAACAATATGTCAAATATAGTGAACACATTTTAAGTGTGTATCTTCATTGTGTTTAACACACTTGTAGAAAATTTCAAAACATACTATTAGTCATAAATTGACATGTTGTTCTTCCTATATTCGCGCGAAAAAAAACAAAAAAATAAGTTAAACAAAGTACTGACTTCAATGCTGAAAAAGCAACAAGACACTGTCGACTAGATTGATCAAAATATTTCTGCAAGTGTATGACACAGACATAAGAATAACTATTGGAAATTATATGTTAAGAAAATCGTATAGGAACATTTATTCCACGTACTAGCTCCTTTAAAGCTGATTTACTTCTTTAAAAAATAGTTATATTCACTTGTTTATTTAAATATACCTGACTTGAGTAGTATTCATTGGAATTCAGTAAAAATTCAGTTCATTCACTTCTAAATCGATGGGAAATATGGTATCAAGAATTAAATTATATATGCCTGGAGTCAGGAAATGAATGTATAACATATTGTAGCAAGTATTATTAATTTTCAATCACATTTTTTCAGTACAGTAGCCATACAGAAGACTTTCAATTGAGTTTCAGCACATTTCCTAGTTCACAGTAGAGACAGTTGAAAACAGCAGAATTTGTCTACTGTAAACAGTAGAAATTTCCAGCACCCACATAGTGGTTCGGATCCCACTTTAAACTGTAGATCCAGTCCCGATTAGCCTATCTGTGCATGAGGTGGACTTGAAAGTGAAACAAAAACTCTGAAGAAATATATCCGTTGGAACCCATGCTTTGATACTCCCATGGCGCAAATTCGTGTTACATGGAAAATGAAGGAAGAAACAGACACATGGATATGAGAGCACATGTGGGTTCAGCTTAAATCTAGGTTTCCGGTTCTTTATTTTAGGAGAGCTCTGTAGGACAAGAGAAAGAGATGCGAATTTTCGTCTTTCTGCAAGAGGCAGGTTCGAACACGTCAGCACATAAGCCGCAGCTCGCCCTAACCGTATCCGATTCCTGTTGGAATTGCTAATGAAGCTCTTTGATGAAAGACGGCTTCTGATGTAACAATTCCCAGTTCAGCTGCGAGGGACTCTATGGAGTACTGACACAATGGGGAATTCACAAACTTTGCTCATTTTACTTACATCCTCAACTCTTTATCCGTAGGGAGTGGATGTGATGAGCTAGAACAGGAGTTTCCAACTGGCGGCCCGCAAAGCCAGTTTGCAAAATACATTCATTTTATGTATTTTTAATAAAATACGTTCTATTTTTACTGAAGGAACGGAAGCTCTGTGAAGAAAGACAATATCACAGTTAGATTTGATTTTGCAGTCAATAATTATCATCAGAAGAATATAAAGTGACGTAACTTTCCCTTCATACCATGCATTCCACCCCTTCGCTATGCGGAATGAACTCGCCCGCTTCCGACCTCTTCGCTATGGGGAATGAACTCGCCCGCTTCCGCGAAGGCTTCACCACAGATTAGCTTCACTTTATCTTTAGAAAACAAACTGCAGAGCGGCGCTATAGAGATCTGTTTTACTACGCACGATGTACGAAGAGATTTCCAGTGTTCCAACTCGGATTGTACTGTGACTGATCGTTAAAGTTTGTGCAAATATCGAAATGAGCCATATGAAATGAGCAGCATCCTGCTATTTAGCAATCCTCTTGGCTTTAACATCGAAGAACAAGAAGCTCTCCAACTTGAATTGTGTGATTTGCAAGGCGATGTGTTCCTTCAAACTAGGCAAGAAAAGGGGCCAGAGTTTATCAAATACCTCTCAAAGGAACGCTTTCCAAACCTTCGTAGTTTTCGGCAAAGAATGACATCGATGTTCGACAGCACATACACGTGTGAAAGTGTTTTTTCTTCAATGAAGTTCATCAAGAACCGCTACAGAAGCCGACTGGCAGATTCTTCACTGCTTCACCTTTCAAATACGGAAATTGAAGTGGGCATTCCAATTTTGATAAAAGAAGCAGATCGGATTCAATTTTCACATTGAACACTTACTGTGAAGGATTCTTATTTGTATGGTGTGTTTTTAATTTCTTTCAATTCATCCATAAGTATTGGGTTTTTGTGAAATAAATTGTAATTATACAATTTTGATTTGTGATTCCATTGTTTTTATTGCCTCATTTAAGAAATTTAGTTCATGCGAAAGTACTACATTTTCAGTTCAGTACTTACAACTTTTGTAATTTTCAATCCCTCCCCCCAAAAAATGCGGCCCGCCAATCAAATGCTGGATATAATTTTAGCCCTCGGACCTTTTGAAGTTGGAAACCACTGAGCTAGAAGCTCAGTTTTTGGCTGTTTTCGTTTGTTTCAGTTCTAGTCAACCTCGCTTGTCCCACAAAAATTGTAGGAGTTAACTATGGTCACATTGGATTAGGTTTCGGCAGAAATTTTGAGAAAAATCAAATGGAAAAAAATAGTAACTCGGCAAAAACCAAAGTGTTAAATGCAAACTTCCCTTAAATGACACTCGATTACCATTACCATTGTTTTCTTTGAAAAACTTTTAAAACCAATGTTAAAAATGGTAATTGCGAAAAATTTTATACTGTATCCCATCCTATCTTATACACAGATATGTGATATCCTCTTTTACAATTCCAACCTCCTCCGAATTAGGCTCGTGCACCGTACACTAAGGTGACCAGACGTCTCGTATTATCCGGGACAGTCTCTTTTTTTTTAGTTTCTGTCCCGATTTTTTTTTAACGTGAAAGAAGTAAAGTTAAAATGGTCCCATTTTTGTGACAATAACTTATCGGTATAGTATTACATGATATTGCTGCAAACAGTACATCATCTCTACTATTATTATGAACTATGGCATTATTGGGTAGAAATTATTTCATATTTCAATGTCAACAATGTACCATATTCCAGTTTTCTTAAAATATTAGAGTTTCTTCTCTGTTCACCTGGAACTAATGATCCAACTGAACTAGTGATCGTACATGAGTGGCAAGAACGCTCTTTCAGTACAAACTTTGAAACCTATGTTGATTAATAATGAACTTTAATCACACGTACGTATGTAAACTTTTACAAAATGTTACTTGAAAAGAAGGATGTACTGAAGAAGATCCATTCGAATGACTTTTATTTCTAAAGGACTGTTTCGTTGGAATGCAGTGCATATTACCATATTATATAAGTTATTTTCACAGTACTTATTTATTTAATTAATTAATTTTCAAGCATAAGTATTTGTGCGAAACCTTTTTTATTTTAGAATGTGTAGAATGTCTTTCAGGAAAATATGAAAAATGTCGTTTTGTTATTTTAAAAACCTACCTAACCTACACATGCAATTACATTAGTCATGACTCTGTGACTTGAAAGTAAACTTTGCTGCAATTCAGTCCAATCCAGAGATCGCCAGATTCTATTTGCAGAAATCTCTCTATGGATCTGCATGAAACTAAAAATTTTATGAGCCGCTCAACTGTAGTAGTACGCTGGAAATAAAATCCAGTGCTCGGAAAATGACATTTGACATGTGAATGGTGGACGTGAAGGATTATATAAGCTCCATTCTCTGTTGTGGGCAGGAATGGGTTCATCAAAGATTACATTTTATCTACAAAACTAGAATTTAAAAGTGCTGAATGAATTTGACGCAGGCTACTCGATGTGACAGTTATATATGGATCCGTGCGAACAGACGTGTCACTGTCACCGGACTCAATGGGTGAGAAATCCCATTACCCTGCCTCTGCCCGAACCGGCAAATGATCTGATGCTATTGTTGTTTTTTTTTGTGCGTGATAAACATCTGCAAGTGAGATCTATCTGAATATCATCTGCGAGTAATTATGGAAAATGCAACACTGTTAGAAACTGATCTTTTTGGTGCAATTTGTAATCAGGTTTTGGTGACCCTTTTCCTTGTAGCATCATATTACAAGTATTTATACATTTCATTTATTAGCAGATAATATTGTTTAAAACTAAGCAGTACACCACTATCAACAGGTATTTTCTTGTTTTGTTTTTCTTGTAGTAAGGGCTATCCTTCCACCAATGTTTAGAAATAACAGTTACTTTCTCCAGTAACTAACTCTAACTAACGAAATTAGGAGTTACTTTTACTTACATTCATTACGTTATCTCGTGAAAGGAAATCAAAAGTATATTTTCTGTGCACCTTTGATCATGTTCTTCACATTTTTGTTACATACAATATTCCATGATCCTATACTGTGTTCAAATATAGATCCGATGCAGAAAGTAAATATAGAAATGACAGCTTTTTCAAATAAAGGAGTTAATATTGCCCTATCCTTTATTTCTTCAATGTAACCGAACTTGCTTTTTCAGTTACTTTCTGCTGGAAATTATCTTACAAACAAATTACACACAATCAGTGATCATTAATTGTAATAAAATATGTGAAGACTTACATATGTTTTATCTATTTATCATATATTTGTATTATTACAATTAATGATCATTGATTATCAATTTAACTGTCATAAAGTAACTTCAAAAAGGGCCTCCTCGATGGCGGAGTGGTAGCGTCGTCGCCTTGTAATCAAGGAGTCCCGGTGGAGGCACATAGTGGTTCGGATTCCAGTCCCGATTAGCCTTAGTGTACATAAAGTGGACTTAAAACACCAAATCAATCAAAGTAAATACAAAAGTAACTGTTCATAACATTACTGGTGTTGCAGAAAGTAACTTTGTTACAGTTACAGATATTTACTTTTAAAAGTAGCCAGTTTCAGTTAAAATTCCTTTTAAAATATGGTTAGTTTAAAACTAGGGATGGACGATATCGGAAATTTGATATCGCGATATATCGTCACAGGCGATGATACAATATTTTATCCGTATCGTGATATCGGCGATATTTCGTCTCCACTATATATATCGCCAAAATATCGTCTCCACGATATATATCGCCAATGTATCGTGACGATATATCGCCGACACGATATATATCGTTAAAATATCGTCACGATATATCGTCTAGTTGATATCACCTGGACGATATATTTTCGATATCACGATATATTGCTCAACCCTATTTGAAACACTGATACACACACATAACGTGCTCTCTCTCTCTCTCTCTCTCTCTCTCTCTCTCTCTCTCTCTCTCTCTCTCTCTCTCTCTCTCTCTCTCTCCGTATAGTTAGGACCTCTAGGGCAGATAATGGCGCTTCTCCAATTCTTTCCTTGAGCTTCCAAGAATTTACTGCTACATCTCGGAACTGTTGCCCTTGACCCTACCTTGACCCTACATAGTTTCATTTCAGATAGAGCAGTTCCTACTACTACAGGCAAAATTCGTTGTCTTCCTCTTGTTTGCAAGAACACTTCTCTCTCTGTTCCCAATTCTTGCGCAGCAGCGACAGTTGACAAGTCGGATTGGTTTTTGTCTCGCATCCAGACCCTTTGTTTCGTCTCGAAAGTCAATTTCCCAGGTGCATTCACTCCCTTCCGGACATGTTCATTTCTCGGAAAGGACTACTCGTTTCTCCCCTTCCCCACTCTTACGCAGCAACTCGGCGAGTAATAGTCAGTGGTTGCGCTTTCGGCGTCCTCATATCTTTGCCACTCGGCGCTGACATTGGCAAAGGTGCCAGAAGCAATTTGGCATAAGTTGAGTAGCGAGAGGTTGTTACTCTATGCGGACCAATCGAAAAGCGAAGAGCGAGTTTCTCCAACACGACATCTGAGGAATCCAAAGTTCGCATTAGCTGATTGATTACACACACACACACGGAGGTTACTTGTTAAAAAGCAACTGAATTTCAGTTACTCATTTTAAAAACTAATTCTGTGGCAATTGCTTGTACTTGAAAAGTAAGTGTAAGCTGCATTTTAGTTATTTTCTGCTGGAAATTTCCTTCCAAAAACAAATTATATAAATCAATGATCGTTAATCGTAATAAAATAATTGTATGATTATGTGTTGGATGTGTTTTATATATGCTTCTGGTGCATAATATAAGTATTCGTATACCTAAATGAATATTTGCATAACATCAGTTGACTTATATGTTATATATGACATCACCTCGTTATTTGATCAGTTGTTGGGGTATAAGCGCGAGGCCCTGAGCGAGATTAGAATATGGAGCCCCATCCGTTTTTCGTATTAGAAATCTAATTGTAAATCTATACAAAATCTTCAGGCATGCGTCAGCAAAATTATGATCAAATTTAAATAATAATTAACGTCTATAATTTCATAATCCATGCAGAGGATCCTATAATAATTGTATAACTTCTAATTTAGTGAAAACAGCATTTTATATTTATACATAATGTTTATTCATTTTCAAAACCTTTTTTAAAATTATCTTCTATAACCTCAAATAACAGAAATGTTTTATTTTATATCAACCACTGCTCTGCAATTATGATGACGGGGCATTCACAAAGGAACGGCCATGCCAGGTCGGGATTTGAACCTGGACCCTTCGATATCGAGATTGTGGGTAGACCGTTCAACGCGCTCGGTCACAGGAGCGGTTTAAGACAAAGAGCAGTGACGGACAGGCTTCCTCTCGAAGCGGAGGATGAACTTTTTTCTAGTTGCTACTTACTATGCACATTGAACATGACGTCAAGTTCAAGGGGAATATCACTCTTTTACTCCAATGTTTATTGAATATTTATTGTAAAGTTGTAGGCGTAAAAGGAGAGGAAGCACTTTCTTGTGCTCCCTGAATCAACTTGTGTGAAAACATAAAGCACAAAACACACTTTCCACAGTTCAAACATTATTTGGTCCCCTGTTGAAACATTTTAGGCATTTAATAGGCACTAATAATCGAAACAGGCAATTATAGGCACTATAGAATTCACGCATAATAATTATATTCCCCTAAACCTACTTCTGTACTGAAAGCATACGAATTTGATCACAGGAACAAAATATGGGCAATATCCAGGCTCTAGTGACAACATATCCGGTGCCGTGATCGTAGCTCAAACTTCAGTCATTTCGGGAAAACATGGAAAGGAATTGAATTTCTGACACCTACTCCCTCTGTCGGCTCGTGGAAGTTTATATGTGCAAATCCGAGCACAGCTGGAACAAGTCTTATCTAACTAGTCTGACGGGACATCGCAGTGTTGTGTGCATGCGTGACACCTCTGGCAGAGTTACCCAGAAATCCGCTTAATCGGGTTAATTTCACGGTCGTCAACAAATATCCTGTAATTATACATTTCCACGGGGATGGGGGGAGGTTATAACGATCCTTGAAAGAATCGTGAATAGGGCAGACACGAGATTGGCCTCAACATTGAAAGATACGAGAGAAAGTCCTTGATTCGTTGGTTCAGTACATTTTCCTAGCATCTATGGCGAAGATCCTTGTGGTATAATCTAAACCTAGAGCCAGGTTTTATGCATCGACCTCGACCCTCTTTAATTTCACAGGATGTGCACATGGAGACATGCAAACTTTCACATTTCATAAGAAGTTTGTTTGTGGCGCCAAGCCTCCTTCTGTGAATGTCACTTTTTCAATGCCGTGTCAAATACGAATGCTGCAATGATTTCGCCCTAAACTTTAGCAAGTTGTAACTACTGAATAAATTGATTTCAGAGGTTGATGTTTCTCCAGTTCGTGCCTGCTCAAATATGTATTGAGTTATCCATCCTTAAACCTCCACCCCCCCGCAAATTAAATTCATAAATTTGAACCCATTTTCAGGAGCCGATATCTCAAAACTGACACTTCTAATTTGAACATTGTTAGCATCACTGCAGAAAGCACATTTAAAATGCCTAGAAACCTTGTGTTTAATTTTGGAGCTTAGACGCCATATTGGATTCAAAATGGGGGAATTCATATTTTTATATCCCTTGCTTCTAGACTATTTATCAACATATTTCATTGTTTTTTCTTTTAAATTTGTATACTCTAATAAGATCATTTGTTGCTCTTATCATTTTCTCGCTACAATCAACAACAATGAATAGAAGTTTGAAAAATATATAGAACATTATAGTAACGCAGGGGGCGTTATTGGTACAGGGGTGCGTTTTAGGTTTATTTGTCAGTCTTGGGTTTCGTGGTTGTTGGCCGTTTTTTTCGTTGTACCTTATCGCGTTGCATCGGTGTTTTTAGTTAACGGAATTGGCGGCACAAACGAAAATGTGGGATTAAGACATACCGTAAAAAGCTGCGCTCAACCTGTAGACGTTTCGTCAAAATTGAAGAGCATCTAGCAGGGACCATATATGAATTGACCAAGAACGCAAATATAAAGCTGTTCAAAATGTAGTCAGCAATGAAAAATTATCTGATTGTTAGTAGCAGTGGTTCCTTATTAGGAGTCATTGTTTCTTTCACATTGTCCAGCGCATCTTTTACTTATCGTTATTCTAACAATACGTTTCGAGAGAGAAGGTGCCATCGCCTTGTAATCAAAATGTCGCAGATTCAATACACGGAGAAGCCACATAGTGGTTCGGATTCCGCTTTCAACTGTAGGTCAAGTCCTTCCTATCTGTGCATAAAGTGAACTGAAATTTCGAGAGAACATCTCTTCTCTCGTCTTTTTCCCTGTGATGGTGGGGATCAAATCTACGACAGACCTATGTATCGAACCCGTGACCCCTTGTTTGCAAGGTGACGCCGGTACCACTGCACCATCGGGAAGTCCTCCGTATCAATCGAATTGTGATTGTACCGAGACAAGACAGCATAATGAGGAAGCGTGACTGGTACTCGTCTGGGTCTGAGAGGGGAAAAAACTCGTTTCATAACAAATGAATGTTTTAAAAAAGATCCATTTAAACAATCTAAGTTTTGCACATTAAATGAGACTACAAATGATAACAAGATAGACACGTCCTCCTGACCCAGCGCGTTAAATGGTCGACTATAGATCTCGTCAACGGAGTACTCGGGTTCGAATCCTGACCTGTGCACGGGTGTTCTTTGTGAGTGTCCCTTCGTCAAATCGTATCATCACTTATCCTCACCTTCCGCGATTAGTAAAAAGTGGAAGAAAAGCGAAATAAAATAAACCATATCCAATCATTACTCATTTTCATCATCGCGATTAGCCGAAGTAGTAGAAATGCGACGCAAAATAACAAAAGCAAATATGCATTAATAAGATCACAAGTAAAATATTTCCCATTGGAGTAAAATTGCATGCCAATTAACGGAAGTCTCTACCTTAAGATATCCTCCTCCCCTCCCCCCTCTCTATCAATCTCTAACTAACTAACTCTCTAGCCTTCTTAAACCCGAAGGTTTATGGCTGCAGCAACACAAGCCTTCCATCTGTCCCTATCCTGGGCAAGATCAATCCAATCTTTTCCATCCTTACCGATTTTCTTTAGATCCATCTCAACGTTATCCCTTCCTCTTCGTCTTGGCCTTCCTACAGGTCTCTTACCATCAGGTTTCCCAATAATAATCCTGTAAACTCTTCTTTCTTCTCTCATCATTCGTGCCAGAATGGCGTACCCACCTAAGTCCCTCTGTCTCTCTCTCTCGTCTCGGAAAATCTTGAATGGTCTGATCTCGGTAACATAGTAGTAGTTGTATTGATACTATTATAAACCCGAGAAATGATGATCCCCCCTCAGGCAGATTTGGCTACACTTAAAACTAGCTCAACATGCCCATATGAGCTTTTTGCTCAAGTGTGGTACCCTGTCTAACCCAAGATTTTTGTAAAAATGCCCTCGGGAATTTCCCGTGAAATGATGAGCCCCTCAGATTGATTTGCCTACACTTACAAAAGCTACATCTGTGAGATTGTTGTCCATAAGCTTGTCAAAAATATGCCCCTAGTAGATGGGATCTGCGCTAACGTCGGTCGCTGCATGGGTGGTCTTTAATTTGCACGTACTTATAACTAATTTGCACGGGTTTTAATTAATTTGCACGTATTTAGAATTTATTTGCATGTACTTAGAGTACTTTACATTTATGTATTTGCATGTTTATAACTTTTTATGAATATATAATTATTTATTTTATGAAAAATATGTATATAGAAGGTAATTAGAGGTACTAAACGCTATGCATATGGTTTTATATTCATTACTGCAAAGTATGTAATGTATAAATCGATAATAATTAATGTTTATAGTATTGAAAATACGAGTTTACGGTTTATGAACCGCTATGAACGGTGGTAATGGCTGTAGGTACAGGTCCAATTACGATTGGGGACGGTCCCGGTACTCGAACCCGCGATATGTAATGTTATTAATTAGTACTATGTAATAATGTATGTTATTATGATATGAAAGACGATGGTACGAGATGCTAGACAGGAGACTGTGAACTCTGCGCAGGTAGAGAAAGGAATTTGGGGAGTGTGCGTTCAAGGTCAAATGACGTCACAACGTCAGAACCCGATTGACCAATCAGAACCGGTTTTTCCAAGGTTAACCAGTACGCAAGAACAGGAGAAAGGTATGCAATGCCGTAGGGCAGGGGAGGGATTCAACCAGACAACAAAGGATGTCTGAGAATGCGCAGCAATGGTCAAATCTCTGAAGCTATGCGTCGCTTGTAGAACCGGTTTCCGCCGCCAATTAATATTCCGCTCAGGGTTGCCCTAAGGCACAGGACGCTTTAGCGCGGGTTTTGGGCTAGCTAGCTTGCATGGTAGAACAGATTTCTGTCTAAGTAAGCCAAGGTTATCGAGAACACAAGAAAAAAGGATTTTTTGGATACCCAATTAGATTGGAGCGAGAACTTTAATTTGAACAAGGAGAACGAAGCGTAGGGGTTTATTATCTGTACTATGAAGAAAGAAGAGCTTTCAGGGACTGGGCCTACAGTTTTCACTATTTGCTTTTATCACGGGGTATCGAACCTAGGACCCTTTGATTATTGATTTAGGTAGTAAATGTATGTTACTGTGTGCTATTTAACTTAATTTTGAGTTTGTTTTTTACCAAACTTTGACTTTATGTCAAACATTTTCACAGCTTATCCTTATTTTTTACCAAAATAACACTATTTATACTATTCAGGCAACATTTTTTATTAAATTTTGGACTCACAAAGATATTTTTACAACTTTTTAACTTATTATTTTACAATTTTATACCTATTTTTAACCTAAATAACACTATTTATACTATTAAGGAAAGATTTTTAGTTATATTTTCGACACACAAAGTGTGTGTTCTCAACATTTATCTGTTTATTTCACAAGTTTAGGCTTATTTTTACCAAAATAACACTATTTGTACTATTCAGGAAAGACTTTTAGTTACATTTTCGACACACTAAGTGTGTGTTCTCAACTTCTATCTGTTTATTAGGCTTATTATTACTCAAATAACTCAATATCAGCTGTTCAGGCAACATTTTTTATTAAATTTTGGATTCACAAAAAGACATTTTCTAAACTTTTAACTTATTATTTTACAACTTTATGTTAATTTTTACCAAAATAACACTATTTATACTATTCAGACAACATTTTTTATTAAATTTTGGACTCGCAAAGATATTTTTACAACTTTTTAACTTATTATTTTACAATTATATCCCTATTTTTAACCTAAATAACACTATTTATACTATTAAGGAAAGATTTTTAGTTATATTTTCGACACACAAAGTGTGTGTTCTCAACTTTTATCTGTTTATTTCACAAGTTTAGGCTTATTTTTACCAAAATAACACAATTCAATCTGTTCAGGAAAGACTTTTAGTTACATTTTCGACACACTAAGTGTGTGTTCTCAACTTCTATCTGTTTATTAGGCTTATTATTATTCAAATAACACAATTTCAGCTGTTCAGGCAACATTTTTTATTAAATTTTGGACTCACAAAAAGACATTTTCTAAACTTTTAACTTATTATTTTACAACTTTATGTTAATTTTTTACCAAAATAACACTATTTATACTATTCAGGCAACATTTTTTATTAAATTTTGTACTCACAAAGTGTGTGTTCTCAACTTTTATCTGTTTATTTCACAAGTTTATTCTAACATTTACTCAAATAAAACGATTCGAACGTGTTTTTTATTACATTTTGGACACACACACACACACACACAGAGAGAGAGAGAGAGAGAGAGAGAGAGAGAGATTTTTTTCCAAGTTTACAGGATTATTCTCCACGTTTACTCAAATAACACAATTTAGATGTGTTTTGAATTAAATTTTGTACACATGAAGTGTGTTTTGTCAAGTTTTACCCTTTTATTTGACAAGTTTAGGCTTAATATTACTCAAATAACACAATTTAATCCAGTCAGGAAGGATTTGTTATTATATTTTGGATGCACAAAGAGATGTTTTCAACTTTTTTACTGATTTTTTTTGCAGGGTATGTATTAATTTTTATTTATTTTGTTTTGTATTATATATACATTTACAAATTTTTAACTTAGAGTTTAGTATTTATTTAAATATTTTAAAAAACACTAAAGAAAAAGTACTTTTAGCTAAAATGTAAGCCACAGAATATATTATTATTATTATTATTATTATTATTATTATTATTATTATTATTATTAGGGTTTATGGATTTCCACTATGCTATTTTTGGTTCTGTATTTCTATATGTATTTCTTTAGGTCAGGTTACGCCTGCTACGTAACAAAGTTTGTTTATTTTAGAGTTTGCTGAGTATTTTGTTATTTTTATACTAGGTAAAGTTTACTAAATATATCAGGTAGGGCTCCATCCATATACTTTTGTTTTTGCTGTTTGGAGATGATGCGATCAGCGTCACTCTCCATCTGCTTTTTATTTTATGTACCCAATATTATTTTGAGGCTTAGTGAATTCTAGAGCCTATTTATGCAGGAGAGAGGGCTTGAAATTTTTGATCTCAGATAACCCACAACTATTTGTCAGAGTATTTTAAAGGATATTTTATATTTATTATGTGCCACTAGAATATCAAAGCTTGTTTAATTTTTTTATGTCTGTAACGCTGTTATTGTATTTCTAGCTAAGGCTTACTGGATAAAGTGCACGAAATGTTTATAATTTCGACTATTTACTTTTATACGAGGCCAAATTTTTAGTGTAACGAAAATTATTGTGTGTCTATAAAGACTGAAATTTCTTTACCGATGGGTCCATAACTGGACGCTTACCAACATTTTTCCATTTTTTTAAAAAAAAATATAACCATTTATCAATATATTGACAATTCACAGGACAAGACGAAGTTCAAAGACAACTGACTATATGGACCATAGGTCCACTTGCTAAACTTTTTTCTATGCTAGAAGAATAATTTAGCCTTATAGCCTTTTTCAAGGTATTTTTGAAGTATTACTGGTTTTTGGGTGCATCAACACTTGAGTTATTTCCATTTGGTTTATTATACGAGGCTACAATCACTCTCTGAACACTGAAATTCTCTGATTGAAACTAAAAGCTCAGGCTGTAACTAGGGACTTAGTATGTATATCGACAATTTATAGGACAACACGAACTTTACAAAGGATTATAGGTGACGTAGGACTACACGCCAGAGGTTTGTTAATCTTCAAGAAGCATTTACAGCTAATATTACGAGGAAATGAGGTTGATTTTTTACTGTTTCACAAGAATGCTATTTTTTATACACCCAATATTTGCTTTTTCAAGTAACTACATGTACCAGAAGTACTTACAGGCCAACTCTAACTAGACTTTGATTTATATAAATGTGGCAAGAACTATATTTCTGAGAAATTACGCAAAAGCAGATTACCCGATTAAAGTATCTGAAAAACAGATTTTTCTATGTAAGTATATTTTCATTGACTGGATTATTTAACAGATCAAACAGGAGGACTGCAAAATTCATTAAATGTAGTTCTATAGTATAGGTGGTTTCAGAGATATATAAAAAAACAAATATAAGATTTCGCTTTTTTTTGCTTCTGAGGCTAATTGCGACGCTAAGGGTAAATGGCGAGGAAATGTAACGGAGGAGAAACAGTCCCAAAAGTTATGGGCTGCATGTAAGTTAATACCACAGATATATTACAGTAGGTGTAGGTTCTACCACCAGAACTTTTCTATTATAATAACACTGGTTATGCTGTACTGTTAGCTAAAGATGGTGATATTTGAGAAACTTAAAAGCTTATTTGCAAAATTTTAGATAAATAATAATCTGTTAGACTGTAAACATATTTTATATCCATTCTGCAAAAGATCCGATGACAAAATTTAAAAATTGTTATCGCCCAGACATGGACTCGAACCCTGGACAGATAGGTTAAAAGCCTAACGCTATACCAACTAAGCTATCTGGGCACAAGGTATTCTTTTTTGAAAAGTTTGTTATGTTAAGAAATATATTGAAACACTTGAGAACACTTTTGATCTGGTTCGACAGAGAAGGAGACAACATTTCCAATTTTGTACAGACTGGGTGTATTTTCCACTATAGAGGCTTTCACTATATGTAATTCGAAACGCTAAATTTCAGCTAGCTTCCAAAATTGAGGTAAAGATTGTGTTTGGTGAGATTAACAAGTTACAATTATATCCAGTTACGGACAAATAAAGCTAAAACTCTCAGATTTACTGTACTAGCCAAGTTTTAGTAACATTTTCCTTCACTATAGTACTAATACCAAAGAAATAGATATATTTTATTTATAATTTGACCAAATGTACTAGTATGTAATTCACAAAGTTAGGTAAAAAACAGTATTTTTTTTAAATATTGTTGCTGCCTTCAAATTTTATGTTATTTAGCCACTAACAACTGGTTTACACTGTTTGACATCCTTTAAATAGCAAAAGAAGGAATTATTTGTTTAGTATTTTTACTACTTTATATTTATTTAAGAAAACAATTCTACAGTTTAACTTAATTTTCAACAAACTGTTACTAATTTATATATCAAAGTTATGTTATTTAGAGTGTATGAAGACGTATAAAGTTAATATTTGTACTTATCAGTGCAACTAACAATTATATTTTACACACAAAAGATAATGTTTACAGTTAAATTACTTGAATCAGAGAATAATATTTTACAGTAATTGATTCATTCAGCACTAGTCAGTACTTTTATGCATCAGAAAGTTTTCTTAATTTTCTATTACGCATGCTATTTTGGGCTATTCTTAAAATGTATTTCTAAGGCAAACTGGTTTAATTTTCTGCTTATAATGCAAAGTTGACATAGTTTTCGCACAATGCTTTGTACATTTGTTATATTCTCTACTTACAATCCAAATATTATGCTTATTTAATGTATAACTAACTAACTCTCTAGTCTTCTTAAACCCGAATGTTCATGGCTGCAGCAACTCATGCCTTTCATCTGTCCCTGTCCTGATCAAGATCTATATACTTCTTTCCTTCCCTACCAATTTCCTTTAGGTCCATCTCTACATTATCCCTCCATCTTTGTTTTGGTCTTCCTATTGGTCTTTTACCATCAGGTTTCCAAACAAGAATCCTGTATACTCTTCTTTCCTCTCTTATTCGTACCACATGATCTACACACCTAAGTCTTCTTGATTTAATCATTCTAATAATATCTGGACATGAATACAAATTATGTACTTCTAAATTATGTAATCTTCTCCACTCATCTGTCTCCTCATCTGTTTTAGGCCCAAGTATTTTCCTAAGGATTTTATTTTCAAATATTCTCAATTTCTGTTTCTTTTTCAATGTAAGAGACCAAGTTTATTTACTGTTTTTAACTTTTTTTTTTTGTAATTAACAAAAATTAAAAGCTTATACTGTAGTTATTATATCTTTTTCTATCAGCTTATTTTGAAATTAATATTATTAGGTATAGTCTTTGATTTATAACTATATTGCTTTTTTTATTAATTTATCTAAGAGTACACACAGACAAGCACATCTGTTCACACTTTTATGTACATAGATATGCCTTTTTCAATATTTTAGTATGAAGATTTCACTTTAGCTATTCAAGCAAGTGTAGGAAAGGTAGGATTTCTGAGAATTTCTTGCAGGATTTTGTTGTCCAAGTATAGATGAGAACTGAGCTGGGAGACTGCTTTGAACCTTTTCATGAGAGTTTGCATGTGAACTGTATGCAAATTGAGCACTATTGACTGTGCATGCTTCTAAGTTTTGCTGTTATTTTACATCAAGTCTGTGAGACTGTAGTCAGTTTTCCTTTTCAAGTAGTTTTTATTGATTGTATTCGTATATGTTTTGGGGACTTAGCAGTTTTATGTTATGAGGCAGTTTGTTGTAGAATATTTTTACCTGATTGTTTTGAGATATTGAGTGTCTGCTGTTTTACTTGTAATTATTTTCCTTCTTGTGTTGTGTATTTGACTGTATTTTGTCCAAGTTCGTAGTATTTAGAATAATTGTTGTTGACTTGTAGATGTAGGGAGTAATAATCCTTTGCAAGATGCCCTATACTTGTCTGAACATTATTTTAGTGTTCACTTTTTAAGCCTTAGTATTCTGGTAGTAATTAATCTGTAATGTAGGCATTTTTCTGATAAATTAGACTCACTTAGTTGTTTCAGCACATAGAAGTTGCATGATGGTTTACTGCTGATGATGCTAATTTGCTCTTCTTATGTACTACGTACGATGTAGCTTATTTGAGTAATTGGAATTTTGTACTGAACATAGGATTGCTTGTCTATTTTATTCCTATGTTGTTGAGTTTGTCCATATATGCCTTGGAAGAATCTAGCTATATTGTTTTTGAAGTTTTATGTTTCTCTAAGGTTTCAACTCTGTAGTTTTTTTAAACTGTGCTATCGGTGTGACTATTGATTTCTTTTTCTGAATGCCATGTTGGTTTCTGTTTATTCTTTTTTGCTGCTTGAATCTGACTTAGGTTGTTTGCTTTTTTTTTGCAGTATTTTTATTTATTTGAATTTTAATGACTTTAATTTTACATTAACCAGTATATTTTACTTTAACAACAAAAGAATTTAATCTAGTATAAAAACTTCTACTAACAAAAATGTACTATTATAACTTTTAATTTTAGAAAATTGTACATCGTACGTAGTACATAAGAAGAGCAAATTAGCATCATCAGCAGTTAACCATCATGCAACTTCTATGTGCTGAAACAACTAAGTGAGTCTAATTTATCAGAAAAATGCCTACATTACAGATTAATTACTACCAGAATACTAAGGCTTAAAAAGTGAACACTAAAATAATGTTCAGACAAGTATAGGGCATCTTGCAAAGGATTATTACTCCCTACATCTACAAGTCAACAACAATTATTCTAAATACTACGAACTTGGACAAAATACAGTCAAATACACAACACAAGAAGGAAAATAATTACAAGTAAAACAGCAGACACTCAATATCTCAAAACAATCAGGTAAAAATATTCTACAACAAACTGCCTCATAACATAAAACTGCTAAGTCCCCAAAACATATACGAATACAATCAATAAAAACTACTTGAAAAGGAAAACTGACTACAGTCTCACAGACTTGATGTAAAATAACAGCAAAACTTAGAAGCATGCACAGTCAATAGTGCTCAATTTGCATACAGTTCACATGCAAACTCTCATGAAAAGGTTCAAAGCAGTCTCCCAGCTCAGTTCTCATCTATACTTGGACAACAAAATCCTGCAAGAAATTCTCAGAAATCCTACCTTTCCTACACTTGCTTGAATAGCTAAAGTGAAATCTTCATACTAAAATATTGAAAAAGGCATATCTATGTACATAAAAGTGTGAACAGATGTGCTTGTCTGTGTGTACTCTTAGATAAATTAATAAAAAAAGCAATATAGTTATAAATCAAAGACTATACCTAATAATATTAATTTCAAAATAAGCTGATAGAAAAAGATATAATAACTACAGTATAAGCTTTTAATTTTTGTTAATTACAAAAAAAAAAAGTTAAAAACAGTAAATAAACTTGGTCTCTTACATTGAAAAAGAAACAGAAATTGAGAATATTTGAAAATAAAATCCTTAGGAAAATACTTGGGCCTAAAACAGATGAGGAGACAGATGAGTGGAGAAGATTACATAATTTAGAAGTACATAATTTGTATTCATGTCCAGATATTATTAGAATGATTAAATCAAGAAGACTTAGGTGTGTAGATCATGTGGTACGAATAAGAGAGGAAAGAAGAGTATACAGGATTCTTGTTTGGAAACCTGATGGTAAAAGACCAATAGGAAGACCAAAACAAAGATGGAGGGATAATGTAGAGATGGACCTAAAGGAAATTGGTAGGGAAGGAAAGAAGTATATAGATCTTGATCAGGACAGGGACAGATGAAAGGCATGAGTTGCTGCAGCCATGAACATTCGGGTTTAAGAAGACTAGAGAGTTAGTTAGTTATACATTAAATAAGCATAATATTTGGATTGTAAGTAGAGAATATAACAAATGTACAAAGCATTGTGCGAAAACTATGTCAACTTTGCATTATAAGCAGAAAATTAAACCAGTTTGCCTTAGAAATACATTTTAAGAATAGCCCAAAATAGCATGCGTAATAGAAAATTAAGAAAACTTTCTGATGCATAAAAGTACTGACTAGTGCTGAATGAATCAATTACTGTAAAATATTATTCTCTGATTCAAGTAATTTAACTGTAAACATTATCTTTTGTGTGTAAAATATAATTGTTAGTTGCACTGATAAGTACAAATATTAACTTTATACGTCTTCATACACTCTAAATAACATAACTTTGATATATAAATTAGTAACAGTTTGTTGAAAATTAAGTTAAACTGTAGAATTGTTTTCTTAAATAAATATAAAGTAGTAAAAATACTAAACAAATAATTCCTTCTTTTGCTATTTAAAGGATGTCAAACAGTGTAAACCAGTTGTTAGTGGCTAAATAACATAAAATTTGAAGGCAGCAACAATATTTAAAAAAAATACTGTTTTTTACCTAACTTTGTGAATTACATACTAGTACATTTGGTCAAATTATAAATAAAATATATCTATTTCTTTGGTATTAGTACTATAGTGAAGGAAAATGTTACTAAAACTTGGCTAGTACAGTAAATCTGAGAGTTTTAGCTTTATTTGTCCGTAACTGGATATAATTGTAACTTGTTAATCTCACCAAACACAATCTTTACCTCAATTTTGGAAGCTAGCTGAAATTTAGCGTTTCGAATTACATATAGTGAAAGCCTCTATAGTGGAAAATACACCCAGTCTGTACAAAATTGGAAATGTTGTCTCCTTCTCTGTCGAACCAGATCAAAAGTGTTCTCAAGTGTTTCAATATATTTCTTAACATAACAAACTTTTCAAAAAAGAATACCTTGTGCCCAGATAGCTTAGTTGGTATAGCGTTAGGCTTTTAACCTATCTGTCCAGGGTTCGAGTCCATGTCTGGGCGATAACAATTTTTAAATTTTGTCATCGGATCTTTTGCAGAATGGATATAAAATATGTTTACAGTCTAACAGATTATTATTTATCTAAAATTTTGCAAATAAGCTTTTAAGTTTCTCAAATATCACCATCTTTAGCTAACAGTACAGCATAACCAGTGTTATTATAATAGAAAAGTTCTGGTGGTAGAACCTACACCTACTGTAATATATCTGTGGTATTAACTTACATGCAGCCCATAACTTTTGGGACTGTTTCTCCTCCGTTACATTTCCTCGCCATTTACCCTTAGCGTCGCAATTAGCCTCAGAAGCAAAAAAAAGCGAAATCTTATATTTGTTTTTTTATATATCTCTGAAACCACCTATACTATAGAACTACATTTAATGAATTTTGCAGTCCTCCTGTTTGATCTGTTAAATAATCCAGTCAATGAAAATATACTTACATAGAAAAATCTGTTTTTCAGATACTTTAATCGGGTAATCTGCTTTTGCGTAATTTCTCAGAAATATAGTTCTTGCCACATTTATATAAATCAAAGTCTAGTTAGAGTTGGCCTGTAAGTACTTCTGGTACATGTAGTTACTTGAAAAAGCAAATATTGGGTGTATAAAAAATAGCATTCTTGTGAAACAGTAAAAAATCAACCTCATTTCCTCGTAATATTAGCTGTAAATGCTTCTTGAAGATTAACAAACCTCTGGCGTGTAGTCCTACGTCACCTATAATCCTTTGTAAAGTTCGTGTTGTCCTATAAATTGTCGATATACATACTAAGTCCCTAGTTACAGCCTGAGCTTTTAGTTTCAATCAGAGAATTTCAGTGTTCAGAGAGTGATTGTAGCCTCGTATAATAAACCAAATGGAAATAACTCAAGTGTTGATGCACCCAAAAACCAGTAATACTTCAAAAATACCTTGAAAAAGGCTATAAGGCTAAATTATTCTTCTAGCATAGAAAAAAGTTTAGCAAGTGGACCTATGGTCCATATAGTCAGTTGTCTTTGAACTTCGTCTTGTCCTGTGAATTGTCAATATATTGATAAATGGTTATATTTTTTTTTAAAAAAATGGAAAAATGTTGGTAAGCGTCCAGTTATGGACCCATCGGTAAAGAAATTTCAGTCTTTATAGACACACAATAATTTTCGTTACACTAAAAATTTGGCCTCGTATAAAAGTAAATAGTCGAAATTATAAACATTTCGTGCACTTTATCCAGTAAGCCTTAGCTAGAAATACAATAACAGCGTTACAGACATAAAAAAATTAAACAAGCTTTGATATTCTAGTGGCACATAATAAATATAAAATATCCTTTAAAATACTCTGACAAATAGTTGTGGGTTATCTGAGATCAAAAATTTCAAGCCCTCTCTCCTGCATAAATAGGCTCTAGAATTCACTAAGCCTCAAAATAATATTGGGTACATAAAATAAAAAGCAGATGGAGAGTGACGCTGATCGCATCATCTCCAAACAGCAAAAACAAAAGTATATGGATGGAGCCCTACCTGATATATTTAGTAAACTTTACCTAGTATAAAAATAACAAAATACTCAGCAAACTCTAAAATAAACAAACTTTGTTACGTAGCAGGCGTAACCTGACCTAAAGAAATACATATAGAAATACAGAACCAAAAATAGCATAGTGGAAATCCATAAACCCTAATAATAATAATAATAATAATAATAATAATAATAATAATAATAATAATATATTCTGTGGCTTACATTTTAGCTAAAAGTACTTTTTCTTTAGTGTTTTTTAAAATATTTAAATAAATACTAAACTCTAAGTTAAAAATTTGTAAATGTATATATAATACAAAACAAAATAAATAAAAATTAATACATACCCTGCAAAAAAAATCAGTAAAAAAGTTGAAAACATCTCTTTGTGCATCCAAAATATAATAACAAATCCTTCCTGACTGGATTAAATTGTGTTATTTGAGTAATATTAAGCCTAAACTTGTCAAATAAAAGGGTAAAACTTGACAAAACACACTTCATGTGTACAAAATTTAATTCAAAACACATCTAAATTGTGTTATTTGAGTAAACGTGGAGAATAATCCTGTAAACTTGGAAAAAAATCTCTCTCTCTCTCTCTCTCTCTCTCTCTCTCTCTCTCTCTCTCTCTCTCTCTCTCTCTCTCTGTGTGTGTGTGTGTGTGTGTGTCCAAAATGTAATAAAAAACACGTTCAAATCGTTTTATTTGAGTAAATGTTAGAATAAACTTGTGAAATAAACAGATAAAAGTTGAGAACACACACTTTGTGAGTACAAAATTTAATAAAAAATGTTGCCTGAATAGTATAAATAGTGTTATTTTGGTAAAAAATTAACATAAAGTTGTAAAATAATAAGTTAAAAGTTTAGAAAATGTCTTTTTGTGAGTCCAAAATTTAATAAAAAATGTTGCCTGAACAGCTGAAATTGTGTTATTTGAATAATAATAAGCCTAATAAACAGATAGAAGTTGAGAACACACACTTAGTGTGTCGAAAATGTAACTAAAAGTCTTTCCTGAACAGATTGAATTGTGTTATTTTGGTAAAAATAAGCCTAAACTTGTGAAATAAACAGATAAAAGTTGAGAACACACACTTTGTGTGTCGAAAATATAACTAAAAATCTTTCCTTAATAGTATAAATAGTGTTATTTAGGTTAAAAATAGGGATATAATTGTAAAATAATAAGTTAAAAAGTTGTAAAAATATCTTTGCGAGTCCAAAATTTAATAAAAAATGTTGTCTGAATAGTATAAATAGTGTTATTTTGGTAAAAATTAACATAAAGTTGTAAAATAATAAGTTAAAAGTTTAGAAAATGTCTTTTTGTGAATCCAAAATTTAATAAAAAATGTTGCCTGAACAGCTGATATTGAGTTATTTGAGTAATAATAAGCCTAATAAACAGATAGAAGTTGAGAACACACACTTAGTGTGTCGAAAATGTAACTAAAAGTCTTTCCTGAATAGTACAAATAGTGTTATTTTGGTAAAAATAAGCCTAAACTTGTGAAATAAACAGATAAATGTTGAGAACACACACTTTGTGTGTCGAAAATATAACTAAAAATCTTTCCTTAATAGTATAAATAGTGTTATTTAGGTTAAAAATAGGTATAAAATTGTAAAATAATAAGTTAAAAAGTTGTAAAAATATCTTTGTGAGTCCAAAATTTAATAAAAAATGTTGCCTGAATAGTATAAATAGTGTTATTTTGGTAAAAAATAAGGATAAGCTGTGAAAATGTTTGACATAAAGTCAAAGTTTGGTAAAAAACAAACTCAAAATTAAGTTAAATAGCACACAGTAACATACATTTACTACCTAAATCAATAATCAAAGGGTCCTAGGTTCGATACCCCGTGATAAAAGCAAATAGTGAAAACTGTAGGCCCAGTCCCTGAAAGCTCTTCTTTCTTCATAGTACAGATAATAAACCCCTACGCTTCGTTCTCCTTGTTCAAATTAAAGTTCTCGCTCCAATCTAATTGGGTATCCAAAAAATCCTTTTTTCTTGTGTTCTCGATAACCTTGGCTTACTTAGACAGAAATCTGTTCTACCATGCAAGCTAGCTAGCCCAAAACCCGCGCTAAAGCGTCCTGTGCCTTAGGGCAACCCTGAGCGGAATATTAATTGGCGGCGGAAACCGGTTCTACAAGCGACGCATAGCTTCAGAGATTTGACCATTGCTGCGCATTCTCAGACATCCTTTGTTGTCTGGTTGAATCCCTCCCCTGCCCTACGGCATTGCATACCTTTCTCCTGTTCTTGCGTACTGGTTAACCTTGGAAAAACCGGTTCTGATTGGTCAATCGGGTTCTGACGTTGTGACGTCATTTGACCTTGAACGCACACTCCCCAAATTCCTTTCTCTACCTGCGCAGAGTTCACAGTCTCCTGTCTAGCATCTCGTACCATCGTCTTTCATACCATAATAACATACATTATTACATAGTACTAATTAATAACATTACATATCGCGGGTTCGAGTACCGGGACCGTCCCCAATCGTAATTGGACCTGTACCTACAGCCATTACCACCGTTCATAGCGGTTCATAAACCGTAAACTCGTATTTTCAATACTATAAACATTAATTATTATCGATTTATACATTACATACTTTGCAGTAATGAATATAAAACCATATGCATAGCGTTTAGTACCTCTAATTACCTTCTATATACATATTTTTCATAAAATAAATAATTATATATTCATAAAAAGTTATAAACATGCAAATACATAAATGTAAAGTACTCTAAGTACATGCAAATAAATTCTAAATACGTGCAAATTAATTAAAACCCGTGCAAATTAGTTATAAGTACGTGCAAATTAAAGACCACCCATGCAGCGACCGACGTTAGCGCAGATCCCATCTACTGCCCCTCTTGATATTTTTTTTTGGCTACACCTAAAACTAAGCCAAAAAGCCACCCACACCCACACACACCCACACCCCCCTCACACACACACACACACACACGTTTACCTCTGGTTTATTTCTCTTGCATCATGTTGTGCAACAAATTATTATCCAATATTATGCAACAAATTATGATGCAAGAGCGTTTGCATTATGTTGTGCAACAAATTATTACCCAATATTATGCAACAAATTATGATGCAAGAGCTTTTGCATTACATATCAGTTAGTATTGTGAGAGTGGCTGAGGAGTACAGATGTGTTGTTGCATTGCTCCTTATACAAATCTGATATTTGACACATCTTGCTTGTTTGTTGTAATCCACTCATATTTGGAGTCAGGTTTATATCTGCCCCAGTTTGTTATACATGACACATGGTATTAGGTCATTGCCTTTCTAGGACATGCCTGTGTAGACATGCTTTTGTGCTAGGGCAGTGCTTCTGTACTTATTCTACCTTTGTGCATGTAGGCTATCAGCTTTATACAACCTGTCATAGGTTTATTAAGTATAGAGTTTTGATTTGAACCCCAAGAAATTTTATATAAATACCAAAGCCAAAAATATTAACACACACACACACACACACATATACACACACTAAATATACAAAGCACACTGCTGAACCCAACTGATATTTTTTATTAAGCATAAAGTTTTGATTTGAATCCCAAGAAATTTTATATAATAAACCAATAACAAAAATGCCAAATCAAAAATATTGTAATCAATGCAATAAAAATATATCCAGCCCCAATTGGGCCAGGCACCAAAGGAATTGTGATCCAGACAAATGCAGAACTCCCACTAAAATATGCCCTAAATGCCATAGAAAATATAGCATGGAATATTTCACATATAAACATATAGATACTTGTTCTGCACAGTCATCAACATTGCCCCCACAGCCATCTACATCTGGTCTGAAAAGGAAGCATGAAACACCTGTTAATGCTAGAGCAGCAAAGCAGCCACGCTATGAACCCATCCATAGCAGTTTTAATGGCCAACTTAGGGATTACCGGTTTGTATCAGAGCAAAAATGTGACATTAAGAATTTTTTGAACAGTATAAATCCTGATGTGCAGGCAATTCTAAATGCACAAAATGGCTCTTATAAGCTCTCCCTCAAATTGTTTACACAATATAAGAAATCAAATGGCACAAAATTTACACAGCCCCACATAACAGAAACTGTACCTATATATTCAAATGCAAATTTAGACAAAATAAAAAGCACTTTGATAGAGCAATTGAATATTAAACACTCTGAATTTGCAGCAAAAGTGTCAGGATGGAGCCTATGCGGATCTCCACACAAGTTATATATTAATATTTCTGAATTCAGCCCATTACAAGGTTCTACATATCTGCCATTACCTGCCAATATTAAAAACAAAAGAGCCGTGGTTAACATAGAAAATAATGATGAGAAATGCTTTTTGTGGTGTATTTTAGCTGCTTTGTATCCAGTTTTAAGGCATCCTGAGAGAATAACTTATTATAAACAACATGAACATGATTTTGATGATGCAATGGAGGGCTTAAAATATCCAATGTCAGTTCAGAATATTGATAAATTTGAAAAAAAGGCCAGGGATATCAATGGTAAACAATTATCTATTAATGTATTTATTTGTTCTACTGGCCGTGGCAATTGCTTGATAGCACCTCTCAGAATCAGTACACTTGATGATGATTCTGCTGTTCCGATTGATCTGCTCTTAATTGAAGGGGATGACACATATCATTACACTCTGATACAAAGTCTTGAAGCTTTAGTCAGAAAACAACTAGACAAATCGAATACAATATTTAAATTGTGCCGAAGATGTTTAACTGTATTTGATGGTCAAAAAATGGTAAATGGGGTTCGTGAAAAAAATGCAGAAATTGCTAAAAACAAGTTAATTGAACATTTAAAATACTGTGGCAACCATAAATCTGTTCATATGCTTATGCCTAATCCAAGTGAAAATGCCAAATTCAAAAAATTTGAAGCCTTGTTGGAACACCCAGCATATATAGTCTGTGATTTTGAATCAAACCTCAAACCTCTTGCATTCTGCAGCCCAGATCCTGATGAATCTTCAAGTACATCATACCAGGTACATGAACCTTCTAGTTTTTATTATGTTGTTGTACAGGATCGTGTTGTTAGTGAAGAATATTTATACATGGGACCAGATGCCATCAAAAAATTTGCAGATAGAATAGAAAATGAGTGCCATGACATAGCATCTAATGTCTTATTAAAATCAAAACCCATGTTGCCTTTAACAAAGGATCAGATTGAAGATTTCAACAATGCAGAAAAATGCCCGGTATGTGATTGTGAATTTTCAGATACAAATATCAAGGTGAAACACCATTCTCATACAGATGGTCGATATAAACAGGCCCTGTGTAATAGCTGTAATATTAAGATCCAGAGACCAAAATTTGTCCCTATATTTTGCCATGGTGCATCTAATTATGATTTTCATCATTTGATCAGGTACGAGGGGTTTGACAAGCAGAATTTAAATATTTTAGCAGAAAATAATGAGAAATATATATCTATTAGCAAGATAATTAAAGTTAATGGTGTTCCTATTCACTTAAGATTTCTTGATTCCTACAGAATTCTGTCTGCTAGCCTGGCTACACTGGCCAGTCAATTATCTGATGATCAATTTAAAATCACATGTGCTTTGTTTCCAAATCAGGACCTGAAATTAATTAGGCGGAAGGGTGTATATCCATATGATTATGTTACAGGTTTTTCTAAATTTGATGAGTGTGCTCTGCCACCACAACAAGAGTTTTACAGCAAACTCAGAGGATCTGGAATCACTGATGATGATTATCACCATGCTCAGTTGATGTGGAACAATTTAAAATGCCAGACATTTGGTGATTATCACAAGGCATATTTAAAACTTGATGTCACTCTCTTGGCTGGTATACTTCAGGCATTTAGAAAATCTTCCATGGAAAATTATAAACTGGATCCAATGTATTTCTACAGTGCTCCAGGTCTAGCATGGTCTGCAATGTTTTTAAACACTAAAATGCAATTGGATCTGATCCAAGATCAAGATATGTATCTGTTTATGGAACAATGTATACGAGGAGGCATGGTGCAATGTTCTCAGAGATATGCCAGAGCAAATAACAAGTATATTAATGATTATGATCCAGCACTGCCATCAAATTTTATACTTTATGTAGATGCCAATAGCCTCTATGGTTATGCTATGATGGATAAACTGCCATATGCAGGGCTTGAGTGGGTTAAAGATTTCAATATTGAAGATCTTAAGGATTTTCATGACAGTAACTATGGCCTGTTCTTAGAGGTTGATCTGACAATTCCTGATAATTTACACAACACATTTTCTGATCTGCCCCCAATTCCTGAGGTTGAATGCTCACCTGGCTCTAAACAGAAGAAGCTAATGATGACTCTAGAGCCAAAACAGGGTTATGTCATATATTACAAAAACCTCCAGTTCCTAATAGATCATGGTGTTCAAGTGACCAAGGTTGGCAAAGTTTTGAGGTTCAGGCACTCAAGATGGTTGAAGCCATATATTGATACAAACACAGAGCTTCGAACATCTGCAATGAGCCAATTTGATAAGACCTTGTTTAAATTGATTGTAAATTCAGTGTATGGCAAAACCATAGAAAATGTCAGAAAACATATTGATGTTAAATTAATTACTGACCCCAGCCGGAGCAAAAAATTGATTGCAAAGCCTAATTTCAACTACAGAAGAATTTATGATGAAAATATGGCACTTTTCAACATGAAAAAACAAAGATTAAGTTTGATAAGCCTATTTATGTAGGGGCTGTGATATTGGAATTGGCCAAATTACACATGTTAAAATTGTATTATGATGTGCTGAAACCTTTTTATGGTGATCGTGTAAAACTGATGTACATGGACACAGATAGTTTTATTCTTGATATTCAGACAGAAGATTGTTTATCAAGATATGTCACAGCCTGCATTGCTTGAATATTTTGATACCAGTGAACATTCAACGATTCAGCCCCACAACAAAAAGGTGCCTGGCAAGTTAAAAGATGAGACATTTGGTGATGTTATTGTAGCATTTGCTGGGTTAAGGGCCAAGATGTATAGCTTTGAAACATGTAGTGGTGCTGTTGCCAAAAAGGCCAAGGGCATTGGCAGAGTAACTGTTGACAAAGAGCTTGAATTTGAAGATTATGAAGATTGTCTCAAAACCCAGAGTTCAATCAGAACATCAGAATGCAGAATTCAGAGTGAAGATCACTTATTGACTACAAATGTTGTAAGAAAAGTGGCTCTGGACCCACATGATGATAAGAGATGCATTTTATCATGTGGCATACATACTCTACCATGGGGTCATTGTGATTTGAGAAGTAGTAATCAATGCCCAATTACAGAGCATGATTTGAAATAAATAAACATGCCTATGAACTTATTTGGGTTCAAAAAACAGGCTATTATGGACCTGCCAACACCAGCACCCTCTTCTGATATAATATCTAAACTAAGTGCTTTGTTAATTATTCATCTGAACAGCATACTTACAGATGTTGATGATGAAACAGGTAAAACATTGTACATGTTTAACAATAATTTAAATCATTACCAATTACCTGTAGGTGGTCAATTACAATTTATTACAACTCCCGAGGGTAATGTCAAGATTTCAATAGGGAGAAATATTTATAGAATTAAGCACTCAAACATGATTTCTGGCACTGTATATACTGTTTCTGCTGGTGACTGCTTATATATTGAGGTCCCGGGATCCTATGACAAGCTTATACCCTTTTTTATAGAATTAAGAATTAGATATTCAATAATAAATAACCATTAAAACAAAAATGCCTAATGATATATTTGGCCATACAAGGCATGAAGATCACAGTGATGAGATTCTGATGCTTGATGTCAGAGTCAAAAAATTAAGAAGTGATTTACAAGCTTTACAAACTACACTCAATGCCAGTCTTCAACTAGAAATTACAAATTTACAATCACAATGCATGGACCCTCTTCTTAAAATTGACTCAGAACTCACATTGCTGCTTCAGAAATATACTGATTTGGCCACATTGGATAAATTTCAAAGTTTACAGGAGGCTGTAGCAGCTCTTCAAGCCAAATTTAAGACCCAGGCCACCAACTCTGAGCAATTGAAACAACAATTGGAAGAGCAGATAAATAATGTCCAGACACAGCTCCAAACAATTGTCAAAAGCATAAAATCACAAGAAGATTTTGATCTAGTGATTTCCACTCTAAAAGAACAGATTCAATCACTGGAGATACCTAATCTGGACCCTCTGAACAATGCCATAGCCGAGGTTAAAGAAAAAATTGAGACACTTGAAAATTTTATGAACAACTTGCCATCTTCTGATGCTTTGAGTGCAATAACTCGCAGTGTTGCCAACATTAAGCTGCAACTTGAAACATATGAAGATTTTGGAAAAATTCAAAGTACCATAACCCATCTTGAGGGTACAATAGCAGCAGTGCAAAGTGATTTGACAAATGTACAAGAATCTCTAGAATCCCGCTTGCCTGGTATTGTAGATACCCTTGTCAGTGTCCAGCAACAGATCACAAAACTTGAAAACCTCAACACTGAATCTGAGCTATCTCATTTTCAACACTTGATCGATGATATCCAAACAAAGCTTGAAATTTTACAACAATCAACACCCACTCAGGCAGACATAACCCTGCTTCAAGATGCTATGCAAAGTGTGGCTGATGCTTCTGAATTAAATAATGTGAAATTGGCACTTGAATCTTTGCAGAATACTGTATCAAATCTGCCTACATCACAGGAACTTAAAAATATTAAGAGAGCTGTGAATCGCATATTGAAATCAGAAGATATCAAGAATATCCAGACAGAGATCAAACAACTCACTCAGACAGTGGCCACTCTACCAACTAATCAACATATTAATGAACTGCATGCCCTGTTTGAGGATATCAGAAGACAAGTCCATGATCTTACTGCTCAAAATTCAAAATTGGCAGTTGTTGAAAATTTACAGCAAATTGTAGCTAATATCAAGCAACAGCTAGGGACCATGGAATCCAATCAAGCAAATGCTTTGTCTGTTTTTGCCACCCAGCTACAAGAAATTGTGCAACAATACAAGAAACTTGTTGTGGACATAAAGATCAAGCCAGGCCATGATGATGTTGTTAGGACTATCAATGAGCATCTTGAATCTGTAACAAGTAGATTGCTTACAGCAGAAAAAGAAATAACTGGCCTAATCGAGAATCCTAAACATACAGTAATTCTTGAATTGTACAGTATCCCCAACAAAGAATATGATTCACCATTTACACCAGGTGGCAAAATATATATGCTGTCCCCTGCACAATTTTATTACCAATTTTTTGTTGGGGGCACACTTAGACCAATCAAGATCAAATATTGGCTACAACCACAGGCACACCACTACCCTACCTTATCAATAACAAATGCTGACAACAAACCAAAAATCACCAGTGTAGAGTTAGAGGATTTTACAGACCCCAATACATTAGAAACATCTTATGCTGAAGATGATGGCTCTCTGGAATTTTATATACAAATAGGAGACAAACTGTATTTAGAAAATCCTGTAGTATCAGCTGCTGAACTCCCTATAGTTGCAATATTCTTGTTTACATATTATGTCTAGACAAATTATTGTTGATGAATTACACAGACAAGCCAGACATAATTATAAGAGACTGCCAGTGGTTACAAAAGGCATAGATGATTTATGGCAGTGCGACTTGGTGGAAATGGCAAGTGGACAGCTGAAAAACTTAGACAAGATCAACAAGGGCTACAAGTATCTACTCACTGTCATAGATACATTTTCAAAATTTGCCTGGGCTGTGCCACTCAAATCCAAGACTGGAGCATGTGTTACAGAAGCCTTCAGGACAATCATGAATCAGAGTGGAAGATCACCGCGCTATTTGCAAACAGATAATGGCAAAGAATTCTATAATTCTGTGTTCCAACAATTTATTAAAAGCCAGTCAATACAACATTACTCGAGTTACAGTGATCTCAAGGCCTCAATTGTAGAGAGATTCAACAAAACCCTAAAAAATCATATGTATAAACAATTTACACTTCAAGGTAATTATAAATGGCTTAATATTCTTCCAGAACTTCTACATAAATATAACAACTCGGTCCATTCCACAATCAACATGAAACCCTCTGAGGTAACTTCATCTGATGAGCAAAAATTGATCAGCACTGTTTATTATCCTAGATACCAGCCAACAACAAGAAAAGCCAAATACAAGGTGGGTGATCAAGTATGAATCAGCAAATATAAGCACTTATTCAAAAGAGGCTTTACCAGAAACTGGAGCACTGAATTATTTACAGTGGTTCAAGTTAAACCTGGGACCCGATACACATATATAATAAAAGACCACCGAGGAGAAATTCTCAAAGGCCGGTTCTATGAAGAAGAACTCAGCAAAACTAAGCAGCCTGACACACATCTTATAGAAAAAATCATCCGCAGAAAAGGCAACAAGATACTTGTCAAATGGCTAGGACTTCCAGAACACAGCTGGATCGAGGCAAACAAAGTGATACTATGAACACCTGGGATGTTATAAAGAGGCTGCCAGAGCCTGAACAGAAGATTAAGAGAAATGGAATGTTGCTGCCTGATAATATTAGATGTCTTATTGTTGGGCCATCGGCTTGTGGTAAAACTACACTAATGATTGATAATTTTTTATTGGCACCCAACTGGTTAGACTGAAAAAACAGGCACTTGTATGTCTTCTCTAAGAGCTTGGAACAATTAAAATATCAGCAGCTGATGAAGCTATATGATGGACTGGATATAGCCACTTTTGAATCAGATGTTAAACCACTTCATGAATGTCTTGATAACTCTGTTGTTGTGTTTGATGACATTATACTGGATAATCAAAACAAGGTTAGAAATTTTTTTACACAGGGCCGACACAAAAACATAGATTGCTTCTACCTGGCACAGACTTTTTCAAAAATACCGAAGCAGCTGATCCGAGACAACAGCAATTTTATATGTGTGTTTCATCAAGATCATACCAACCTCAAACACATACATGATGAATATGTAGGTGGTGACTTGAGCTACAATGATTTTTCCAAGTTTTGCAGTAGGTGCTGGAACCAGGACAGTTATGGGTTTGTCACAATTGATATGACAAGAAAACCCAATAGTGGCAAATACAGAAATAAAATTAACAATTTTCTAGACATTGAAACATATATAAATAACCATGAAAAGGCCAATCATTGATGATCTTAAATTAAGAGATTATCTTGTAAAAAGATTTAAGGGATGGAAATCAGAGAACCGAGGAATCTATGAACAACACAAGCAAACAGAACAGCCTATTATTGATGCTATTAGTGAATTAGGTAAAAATATCAAAACTGTTACAGAGCAAAATCAAAATTTGATCACAGAGCTTGTACCTGTAGCTGCTAGGAACATATTAGATTATCCAATCACCCCACTTTCTAGTATTCATACACCTAGTCCTGTTGCTCCTCGAAGAATTGAAGCTACTCAGGATCCTATTGAATTGGGTCTTCTTGCTCAAAAATATTTAAGCACACCTAAAGACAACAAAGATGAGGTCTTTGGCTTATATGCTGACACAGAGCGTGATGGTAACATCATACATAGAATTGGCAATTTCAGAGTAACATTTATGGGAGATGATCTAATTGTATATTCAGAATCTCGTCTTGGAGAAAGAGGTGCTTTTGTTAAATATCCCGGCACACCTGGATTGTGGGAACTGATGACTAGGAAAAGGCCTGGCAGCTATACAGATCAAGATTATGAGCATTACAAAGAAATATTAATAAAATCAGATGCTCTATACCAGAACAATGATCCCACACAAAAAAGAGACAAGTCTAGCAGTGGAGCAAAATACAACAACTTAATCAAGCCCATATGGTCACAGATCAAGACAGGTAGTGGAATCAAACAATACAACACCCTGCCTAAAGAATTTGTGTGGGTTGATGATGTCAGGAAACTTGTAGATATGTTGCTGGTGATAGCTGGGGAGGAAAATGCTGGCAACCACAATTTTTACAATGAAAAGGTTGGATTTATGGACATGATAAGCACAAAATTGTCTAATTTTATAGTGAATGACACTAAGGGCATTGGATATCTTATAAAAATTATTAATACTCTACCACCTAAATTTTGGAATATCTCTGAGGGTCGGGGGCTGGTTAATGACATTATAAACAAGCTGCCATTTGAACTACACATTCCAGGCTATCAGTATTGTGGTCCCGGTACAAAATTGGACCATAGATTAAACAGAGGTGATCCTGGTGTTAATCCCCTAGACGCTGCTTGTAGAGACCATGACATAGCATACAACACACATTCTGATCTTGACAAGAGACATGTTGCAGACAAGAAATTAGAAGAGGCTGCATTTGGTAGATTTGTAAGCAAAGATGCTTCTTTAAGTGAAAGAATAGCAGCATTGGGGACCACCATAGCTATGAACACCAAACAAAAACTGGGGTGGGGGCTGTGAATATGTATATAATAAACCTAGGATGAAGGCCAAGGGTGTTATGTATCAGATACCTTATGCAGGTCTTAAATCTCTTAAAACTATTGATAGCCTTTTAACCAAAAAGCAGCGCAAGAAAAAAAATTCTTGTCTTGCCAAGAGCCATGGTATGAAATTATTACTTAGTACCCCCCAATTAAAAAAATTACAGCAATCTAGAAAAAAAAATTGCATACAGGTGGCTTCATATTTACTATCCCGGCCATCTTAGCAGCACTTGGGGCTGTTGGGAGCTTGGCTGGGGGATCAGCTGCCATAGCAAAAACAGTAATAGATGCCAAAAAGAATAAGGCAGAATTAGATGAATTGAAACGCCATAATCTGGCTATGGAAAAACAATGCAAAGGTGTTAAGAGAGCCATGAATAAGTTTAAAAAAAACAAGAGCCGCTTACAAACCAAGATATTGAAGCTTTAATTAAGCCACTGGGCATCAAAAATTTTAGAGGTGTGTACATGTCTGATTCTTTACCAGAACAACCACTCAACAAAGAGTGTGGCATAGTTAATTTGGATAAGTACAAAAATCAGGGCACTCACTGGATCTGTTATCTTAAATATTTAAAAGATGAGGCATTTGTGTTTGATTCATTTGGAGGTTTTCCACCTGAAAATTTAGTAAAATATCTAAAATCAACTAATCTTTATTACAATAATGCCCGTGTTCAAAATTTCAATGATGTTAATTGTGGACATCTGTGTTTATCTGTTCTTAGATATCTGTCTCAAATAAATAAACCATCAATTGAAGATTTTCAAAAAGCCCTGTGGTATCTGAAACATCATGGGAGTATTCCATCTCACCAGCCAAAATTCAATATTGAAACTTAGATTACATGATGATATAGTGTATCCCAAAACAATAGCTCTCAGAGCATTTTATGGCATGTACTTGATCCCTAATATTACACACCACAACAATACAATTGCAGTTGGGGATCAAAAAATTGTCATCACTCCAGGGCAATATAATCCTTCTACTCTAAATGCTCAGTTACCCAGAGGTATAGTTTTAACTCAAAATTCTGTCACTCACAGAGTAGAAATTGTGTCTGCTACAGAGACAGTGGATCTGGGTACTATAGGAGAGCTGTTAGGCTTTGAGAACAACACAAAACTTGAACCAGCCATCAAACACACTGCTATTAATATACCTAAATTCTTAGCCATAGAAACTGAATATTCACTGTAATGTGGCCGAGGGTATGATCACCAAATCAAATGGCATAGGCACTCACAAACAAACTGGCATCATGGCAACATTCAAACCTAACTCTGAATTTATGGAGCCAATCATCTACACTCCATCACCAACATTATATTTTCCTGTGTGCCATAATAGAATAGATTACATTGAGTTGATGGTCACTAATGAAAAAGAAGAATTAGTTGATTTTGCTGGAGCCACAACAACTGCAATCATAGAGAGTTATATTTAAATAAAAATACATACAAAAAAATGGAAAATATTGAGAGTTATGAGCTACAATCATTCCCCCCAAACAGGAGGACCTTTGCAAATTTAAATCAACCCAACACAGAGATTGAGGTTGATCTTGATGTAGGGGATGGCTTTATACACCCCCACAGAGCAGATCTATACATCAAATTTGATGTTGTAAAGCTCGATGGTACAGATTATCCGGCAAATTCAAATATAAGATTGGTAGACAATTTTGTGCCACATCTGTTCTCTGAAATTGAGATCAGAAAACATGGTGTTGTTATAAACAGAGTAGATTACCCCGGCATTACCTCTACAGCTCTGGCCACATTAAAATTATCCAAGACCGAGGCTTCTTACTACAAAATAGGTGGATTTGAGGCTGGTGATAAAATATTATCTAAAAGCCACACAGTGCTGTTCCCCATGCGCCTGTTGCCTGGATTCTTCTCAGATTACAAAGATATTATGTGGAAGGGTGGTTTAAGAATTACATTTAGAAGAGCTGCCAATGATAATAATACTTTGATGAGGTACAGTACATTAAACTCCACTGGGGAAGCTCTGCCTAATACCCTACCTGATGAGGGCAAGTGCCTTATTCAGACTATGGAGCTAAGAATGCCAGTTGTTGAATATGAAGCCAGTTATGCTCTTAAATACAAAGCTGATATCCTAAAAAATCCACAGATTTCTTTACAATTTTATACATATCAATGTGTACAGAAGCCTGCCACTGGTGCCTATTATGAGCTTGATGCTACAAATTCATTCTCCAGTATACAATATGACATGCCAGATTTTGTGGTGGTACTGTTTCAGACTGGAAGACACAATAATCAGGAAAAAAATTCAAGTAAATTTGATAACTGCAACATCAAGAACATATATCTTAAAAATGGCAGAAATGAGGTGTTCCCCAGAGAAAATTATAATTTAGACATGTCCAAGGATGATTTCCTCAAATTATATGAGGCATTTACAGCATACAAAAGGGTCACTACTGGCAATACTGACATGTATTACACACCAGATGAATTCAAACCACAGAGACCCATGTTTGTCATCAACACTTCAAAAAGGAAACAAGTTGTGGTTAATGACAGGACAAACATTAAAATTATCTGTGAATTCCACGATACACTCCCTGATGACACCATATGTAGTGTTATTCTTATAGGTGAAAAATCATATATTTATGATGTAAGAAATGAGAGAGTCACAGAGCAATTCTAGAAGTCCTCTGCATATTGCACAAGTTGAGCCTGGTGTCCAATTGAACTTAAACCGGAAGTAAATATGTGTGTGTGTGTGGGTGTGGGTGGGTGGGTGTGGGTGGCTTTTTGGCTTAGTTTTAGGTGTAGCCAAAAAAAAAATATCAAGAGGGGCATATTTTTGACAAGCTTATGGACAACAATCTCACAGATGTAGCTTTTGTAAGTGTAGGCAAATCAATCTGAGGGGCTCATCATTTCACGGGAAATTCCCGAGGGCATTTTTACAAAAATCTTGGGTTAGACAGGGTACCACACTTGAGCAAAAAGCTCATATGGGCATGTTGAGCTAGTTTTAAGTGTAGCCAAATCTGCCTGAGGGGGGCTCATCATTTCTCGGGTTTATAATAGTATCAATACAACTACTCATAGCTAACTAAATATGCCTAGACACATGGAATAACGTGGAAGAAGCATTAGGAAGAACTGTTTGCAGAATAAGGGAGAAGTAATATTAGAAGGAAGGCAATTAAAATGTAAAATAATTGCGTACGACATGGCTTTCTTAGAAAGCAAATGGACGGTGAATAGTAAGAGGAATCAAATGTTCACTGTTGTTAAATTGAACAAGATGAACAAAAATATTGAGTCGCTTCACAGAATATAGCACACTATGAAAAATTGACGTGACCATATTTGAGTATGAGAATCTTTTGAATCAGAACATTCTAACAACTGTGAGGAGTTCGGAATGAAAATAAATGTGAACAAAACAAATCACAATGTGATGATTATTGTGAAGAAACCAATGGACATAAACGTGAGTATTCCTGGCCAAAGTTGTGAACATGTTGACAGATTCAGATACATGGGATGTATCATAAGCAGTGACATGAGCTGAAGTCAGGAAGTTGAAATGTGTTCTGTGGTTCTTTGGGCGAACAGCTAAGAGAGAGAGAGAGTAATGAAGTGTTTTGTGTGGAGTGTAGCGTTGTGTGGCACAGAAACCTGTACAAGAAGTGAGTAAAAGCGACTAGAAGCTTTAGAAATGTGGCTATGGCGAAGAATTGAGCTTGTGAAATGAACAGACAAAGTAAGAAATAAACTATGTTGGAAGGAATTGGTGAAAGATGAGCAATGTTGGAAGCAAGGTGTATTAATTTAAGACAGGTGATTTTTTTAATCACTGATTTAAATCAGTTTGAGGAAATCATTTACAGAATAATGTACATAAGGATTTTGTAGATATCAGAATCACTTTTGGTGAGAGTACTTAAGTCTCGTAATCATTTAATGGTGTTTATTATGCTCCAAGAAATGAAAAAAAAACATGTACGGATGGGCTGCAACTCATACGAAAGGAAATGTAATATGGAAATTGTAAACACAATTAAATTTCTCTTGATTTAAAATTCAATAGTTTTTATAGGCAAAAATAGCAAACATTTTGTGTAGAATAATATATAAAATACTAATCATGTTAAACTGTAAATAGTATCATTATCATGAAACTTTAAAGAAACATTGCAGATAATGTTTTGCAAACTACCATTTAAAAAATTACCAAAATTCAGCTTCAAAGACTGTAAAAAATATTTTAAGTTACAATAATACAGTACATGCAGATTGTTTTATTTTCACTGGTGTAAAGATTACTGAAATTATTATAGTTTCATTAACACACTCAACAAACATTTCCATAGTAGCTTCATATACAGGGTGTCTCATAAGTAATAGCGCAAACTGACACAGGTGAAAGTACACGATAATAGAAGCAAAAATGTCTCGGCAAACATGGGTCTGCAAACGAGCCGTTTTTGAGATAATTGCGAATGTGTGATTACAAGCTGCCACTGACTTCATTGTTTGTAAACGTCGTCCTAGTTGGTAAAATGCTAATAATGTGTGCGAATGTGTGGTTACAAGACGTCATTGATTGCATTTTGTAAACACCGAGTGCTTTACTCCTTGCGCGGTCCGAGGTTTGCTTTTTGTTTAAAAACAGAACATTGTAATCACACATTCGCGATTATCTCGAAAACGGCTCGTTTGCAGACCCATGTTTACTGAGACTTTTTTGCTTCTATTAACGTGTACTTTCACCTGTGTCAGTTTGCGCTATTACTTTTGAGTATCAGAAACAGAAAAATGAATATTTACATATATTTTTTTTATTTGCTTCAATCAAACTGTTCAAATATTTTACAAGAAAAAGCATTTCTATAAAAAATATATATGTATATGTATGGTGCGAAAAAAAGTACAAGCAATTTTAAGCGTTTTTTAATAAAAAGAATTGATTTTAAAAAATCATCAAAAAAGATTTTTGAAATAAAAATTATGATTTTTATCCATCCTGGTTGGAAGTGATCAAGGAAAGAAAATACAATAGCCTGTGACGCTGGCTAAGAAGGAACTGCCTCCTAATAGACGCACTGCAATACCTGCCTAATAAAACAGAGAATGATGAGTAAATCCCTGTAAGCATATTTACAAAAAATACACACATCTTGAAGGCTTAGTACTTTTTTTATTACTTGTACGCAATATCCACCATGTTTACACTATTTTATTCAGGTTTGCTCACCATTTTGTTGAATCCTGCGATTTCGTGGAACTCCCATACGTGCACTGAAGGGGATCATGAGTAAATACAGCTTCTGGACATAGATATTTGCTTAGATTGGCCAACAGGTACATCGTAAAAACCCAGTCGCAGCGTTACTCAATTCGTTAGTTAATGGTATCATTCGACGCCGCGATTCGGTCCGCAGTGTTGGTCTTTGGAGGTAAATATTTCAGTATGCATTTTAAGGGGAATCGGCAGGGAACACGAGTGATATCACGGACTCTCTTTGCATGAGGGAACGCTTCCCTTGCACCAGGAGCGACCAAATATTTGCACTTGCACTAAAAATAATTCTCACTCTCTTCCGTTTCTGTCATTCTCTTTCATATCTTCTTTTTCCTCTTGATCGGTATTTTCTCTCTCTTCATCATATCATCACTCATCCTCATCTTCGCGATTAGCCAGAAGTGACGGAAAAGCAAAGTAAAAAAAAAATCTTCCATTTTTCCCCGTACCCTTCTCTTCCTCTTCTACTTGTCTTTCTTCTTTCATGTTGGGTAGTGAGGGGTGACATTCACAGATGTCAACCTCACTTTCCACGTTCCTGGCAAACAAGACTGGGCCTACAGTTTGTACATATAATTCTCTGTAGGGCTGTGTGCTGTCCTGTGTTTTTGTCATTACCAAGCTCCGGATTTTGATGTCCTAAAAATATCAATAAAATGACATAAAAAAATACTTTAAAATTTTGTTTATATTTCAGGTTATGAACGTTAGCACGTCACATTTATAACGTCTGTAACGTTAGATCTGAAATTACAAGATGAATGTGAATTTTAGGTATAATAATCTGTAAAAATCTTACCTTATTCAGAATTATTGCAGTACGTAATGTCGAATGGCATGTTGCTTTGTTCATACAATCTTGTTTTCATTGTTATAAATGTCAGTCCCTGGCTAAAAATGAACGAGTGAAACGTAATGTAATTATGCAAAAAATGACCAGAAAAAAACGTAAAAAGCGAAGAATGACCAGAAAAAGACGTAAAAAGCGAAGAATGACCAGAAAATGACGTAAAAAATTGGTGCCATATATTAACGCAGAATTAAATAAGTTAAATTTTGATGTGTCTCGTTTTTATGTAGGTCTACTAGTTATTTTTCAATTGGAGTGCAAACTGGATTATTTATAATTTTTAATCCGATAGTAGCTGGTAAGGAGATTCAACACCGGAAGCGACACGCGTCTAATGTCGCTTCGGTGTGAAATCTCTCTTGTATTTTAGGCTAGACATTTTCTCTAACAGGGAGAGACCTTACGGCCACGCTGTAGACTAAAGTAACTTACATTAACTGTAACTGAGATATTCTCAAAAATGAGCTTTCAATGTACAACGCTCATTCAATATATAACCGGAAATATGTTCTGACAAATATTTATTACAAGCACCAAAAGAGCTACAGTACTATGTTTCAACATAGTCCCCCCCCCCCCCAGTTCAATGCACCACTGACTGGACTTTGTCGTCATTCTGGAACCTCGATCCACTTGGTGCATCTTTCAGTGGGCCAAAGGTGTGGAAATCGAAAGTGCGAGATCGGGCGAATATGGAGGGTGGGGTAAGCATTCAAACTTTAGGTCCTCGTTGGTAGACAATGTGACATTGGTAGTGTGTGGTCTCGCATTGCATGGAGCAAAAGCAACCAGTGGGCACCATACCACGTCGTCTCTGCAGAATGGCTGATCTCAGTTTTTCGCGCAAAAGGTTGGAGTAGGTGGTATTGTTTACATTATGACCTCTGGGCATGTAATGTTCAAGAATTGTCCCATTGTGGTCCTAAAACAAAGTTAAACATGGTCTTTCCGGCAGTGACAGAGCGATCTGGACACAGAGAAGCTTCAACACTGGTTATGCACTGTTTGAACTTATCAGTCCACTCGTCCTACCCTTGTGATCGACTCATATAGTTGTCACCGTACTGAACTGCCATGCGGCGATGAATTTCTATCGGTTTCACGCCTTCGCTCAACAAAAATCTCACGACACTTCGATGCTCCAGCTTGGAGCACTCCTGTAAGAGTGCCGCCATCTTGTGTAACTGTTTCCCAGCGTCCCGTGCGCGAGGCAGGCGTGCCAGCCCCAGCTATGAATAGCTTACAGATGCCTTCACAAAATAACAAACATATAACAATCACAGTCGTATTTTAGATTTTTATACTACTTTTCCGGTTATTTATTGAATGCACCTTGTACTTACAGAAACCATTAATTCTATCATTACAGGTGCAACCTTCACCATTCTGACACTCCTGGCCAGCCTCAACAGCTGCGTCAACCCTTGGATCTACTTGTCTTTCAACCCAGACCTCATCAAGTTGCTGTTGCAAGCGCTCAACTGCCAGGAGCAAGAGAGTAGAGGCTTCAGCAGAAACACCGTGCTGCGCAGTAGCTCCATGTCGGACAGCCACGGCCCGAAATCCGGAGTGACCGTGATGACGTCAATACGGTGCAACGGCAGAGCGAGAGCCACCTGGGTCGAGGTTACGCAGTCCCCGAAGAGACTCAGGAAAGGAAACATATTCGGTAAAGGCAAGAACTGTTTTCAAGATCAAGAAAATAGTATTGAGGAGTTGAAACTCAAGGACTTCGATGTCTCTGAGAAGAAGAGGAAGCACAAACGTAAAAACAGTGAGATGTTTGATTGATGGTACAGTACAATCTTGTTTCTTAATCTCTCTCGCACAATGCCTGTTTAAGTAACGTAAGTTCTACAGGGTGAAGCAAAAGTCCGGTTACGTAGGAAAACAAATAGGCATGATTTATATGTAATGGTTACAGTTATGCTATATGTTCAATATGCTTGCGTGCATGCTGCAATTCGACACTCCCAGTTGCGTATGACATCACCTATACTGATGTACACCCACCGCAAAATGACTTCGGACCTTATAACAAAAGCACAAAAAATACAGAAAAATTCATGTGAGAAGCTATTATTTCGGATTCCGTAAAAAAAATACATTCCATGTCCAATATTTAGGCTTCGTTTCCATGGAAACCTTTCTAACAATGGAAAGTTGAATCTCATTTTTAGCCATTGTTGTTGTTTCCATGGAGATGATTTGAAATAAACAATTACCTAATTTCAAACGCCCATGTCTCCGTTGCTAATTGAGATAGAGAAATGATTTTAAGCACAATGGATTCAGCTCGATGCCTTCTATCGGATTCCGTATAAAATTTCCTTCCATGTCCAATATTTAGGCTTCGTTTCCATGGAAATCTTTCTAACAATGGGAAGTTCAATCTCATTTTTTGGACTTAAATTATTTTTGAAGTCTTAGTGATTCCATGCCCACGCGCATCCAAATGGTTCTCAAAAGTAAAGGCAACATGACTCCGTATGCATTCTTTGCTGTATCTAATAGCTTAATAATAGGTTATCACATACATTTTCTGTATTTTTTTGTGCTTTTGTTATGAGGTCTGAAGTCACTTTGCGGCGGGTGTAATTTCCAACTGGCTGCTGGGGAAACAACGAATCAGCAATCAGTTAAATTCTCTTCGTCTGACATCGGTGATTGTGCTTTCTCAGATAAGCATGACACCTGGGGTAGAGAAGATATACAGATGTTTCTAGATGGGATGTACAAGAAAATTCAGTGCCAATATGATTATAAATATAGACTTTGTGAAAATTTTGTGGGCTGTTATTGGAGGGGAGGGCTGATCTGTAGCTAGAATTTACCTTCAGAGGGACTCACGAATTGCCAGAAACTGTAATCAGTAAGGTAAAATCCGCCTATAAAGGTATATACATACAAAGATAATTGTGTGGATGTGTAGCTAAATGCATACAGTACACACATTTATTTACATATGTCTTCTAGTGCAACCAGCGATTTTCAACGATTATCAAATTTTATCACACTCTCATGACTGTATATAAGGGGAGCGTTTAACGGGTCCAAACTCGTCACATTGGTGTAGTAAACATTTTGCATTAATTACATAATCAAATCAACAGTTCATTTCATTATATTCTTCTTCGTCTTGAAAACATTTTGAAAATTATTTATGATTTATTTATAATGAATGGTCACATATTATTCAATTACAACAATATTATATTCTTCATAACCTAAACATATGTCAGAATTTGTTATGGAAAAATATTTTTTAATTGGCAACGATTAATTGTATGTAGTAAAATTCAGTGCAAATTCAGACATATTTTGATAGATTTTTCAAAAGTTAGAAGTCGAAATATGAATGTAGTCCTGCAATAGTGTAATAATGTTGTTCACATATTAAGTGTACATGTACAATGAGACTGTTTAAAAGGAAGTATTATATTGATTAATTTTAAACTGTTTAATAATAATTATTAGTATATTATTATTACTAGTCTATATCTATTAACACTTTACTATCCTGGGGCTTTTGAAAGTTGAACCCTTTCCATTATTTCTCTAAATACACGGCAATACGCAAGCTCCAACCACAAATTCACATACGACAAACAGTTATGTACACATTAACATATATACAAAACCCACATATATATATTTTTGGAAGTCTTGCTTTCTATTCTTTCCATACACATTTCGGGGGAAATAATCCCTCCACCCCAGTCATATTTTTTTTCTGAAATGCCAGTTATATGGATTTTAGTAATCCTGTGTCAGTCAACAGGAAATGTTTGATAAGTAACTGAAGCAATATTTCTAGAGGTAGTTTGAAACTTGTAAACAAATGCAACCCTATGAGCGGGCTATACGATCAGATCCCGGGAAGGGCGGGGGCCGGTGAATAAACCTGACAAAATTACAAAAATATGTAACTATATAAGTTTAATTTTAGTTATCAAGGAATGAGCCACATAGGAATAAGATATTAAACATGTAAGTTACTTTAAGTTTATTTAAGAAGTTGGAATGAAAACAAATGCACTGCTACAACAGTCTTGCTTAATGCTCGGTAATGCCTTTAAAGTCGTCCTCCATGTCTCGATTGACCCACTCGTACACATAAGCAACCAAAGTTGCTTAAATCGATAAATGACATGATTTTTCATCATTCGTTTGGTGATAGTTTACAATAACTGAATAGCAAAGCATCTTATATAATTGAAGCAAGGTGATCAATACACTTTCGAATAATAATTAATTTCAGTACACACCTGCGAGGCGCGCAGGTTGACGTCACAATCCCGTCACAATCCCATGTCACAGATCAGCACGTTCTGGTGCAGAACGCTTATGGTTGGACCGTTATAAAGCTTTCCTAGCCTGGAAGGCGAACGTCATTAGGAATTACATTATATTTTGGTGTGCCAAGGAACATATACAGGGTGGTGCAAAAGTAAGTTGACATATGCCAAGTAGGCAAACCGTGTTTTTTTTTGTTGTTGTTGTTTTTGTTTGTTTTTTTATAACTTCTCTTTAACCACACACCAGAAAAGAAATGTCTGGGATCCTGGAGGCCAATCAATGCTACCACTCATTGTAAAATACAAAAAATACAAGAGAAATGCAAAAGATGTATGTGTGTGTGTGTGTGTGTATTGTGCCATAATTGGAAAGAGCAAGTGTAAACGTCAGCACAAGCTAGAATGCGGAATGGTGTGAGTGCAAGATGTGGTAAGGGTATTGACGCTTACACTTCCTTGTACCTCATTTTTTCCAATCATGCCACAGTATATAAAGTTCTCATTGCACTGTGCTGTGAATACGCATGGACTCTATGGAAGAAGGGTTGCACATACTCGATCTCGGTCACATTATGGAGATGATGTGATGAGCACCACGCTCCTGCAGCCTTTATCTCCAGAGTTTCCCCCCGGGTACCAATTTATTAGAGGCTGGGTGAACCCTAGAGCCACTTTACGTCCTCAGAACCCGGCTCTCCCTCGTGGCAGTCAGGCACCATATAGACCGAAACACCACGGTTTCATATGTGCGTTTGTGCATGTATGTAGGAGGCAGTGTCCTCTGTGTGTGTAGTGTGTTCCATTCCATTAATATACATTCCTCTCTCTGTTGTTATATTTAAGTTTTTTTAAAGCATTTGTCATCGCTCTTCTCATCAATCAGGCGATACTGACTCTGGGGCTTTCTACAGAACAGAAAAAGGACTCTATACAAATTTGAATTTCACAAATTTTCTCTGTTGTTTCCAATACGAAATGTAGAGTACCAACCATGTTTTAGGCATTACGAATTAAAATAACTCAGCTATTGCATGCTAATCATTTTGCAAAATTTTGTTTGTATTATATTTGGTACTTGACAAACAAATAGGAACCCCTTGGTTAGTGGTAAATTTCTTCAATGACAAACAATATCAATGCCGTTTCATGTTAATTTTTATCCTTTTCACTCAGAGAAATTAGTTTAATGTTGGAAATATTTTATCCTTAATTGTGAAGGTTTTGATCTTTGTAGAAATTCGTCACACATTTCGACTGCCATCATCTGAAAAATTAATATACATGTATTTTAAATATACAAAGTTACTAATCGTTAGAACAAAGTTAACTTTTAACTCCTCCGTCTATTCTGTACTCATCGCTGCCACTGCTTCTAGTCGTCATGAAGTTAAAAAAGAGAAGAAAAAACTATCTGTGTCCTTGAAAAACATATGATATCCGTAAATTTTGTCCTCCTGCTCTGGACAATCATAAAGGAAAGAATCAAAATAAGTTTGACACAAAAGCATGCATTCTTGATTGATTGATTTGTTAAGTCCACTTTATGCACAAGTAGTGGGACTTGTGCTATTACCAGCTCGATAAAGGAAGAGCTCTCCTCCAGCAGAATTGTCTACACTTGAAACTAGCTCAACATGCCCATATGAGTTTTTTGCTCAAGTGTGGAACCCTCTCTAATCCAAGATTTTTGTAAAAAAGCTCTCATGGATTCCATGAGAAAGGAAGAGCCTCCTCAGATTGATTTGCCTATACTTACAAAAGGCACTTCTGTGAGATTGTTGTCCATAATTCTGTCAAAAATTGATATTTTTTTGGCCACACTTAAAACTAGGCCAGGACACATACACACCCACACCCACCTACACCCACCCACACACACATATTTACTTCCGGTCCACTTCCGGTCTACTTCCGGTCCACTTCCGGTTTACTTCCGGTCCACTTCCGGTCCACTTCCGGTCCACTTCCGGTCTACTTCCGGTCCACTTCCGGTTTGCCTACTTCCGGTCCACTTGTGAGACACTCACACACACACACATATACACACACACACACATATTGACCTTGACCTTGACCTTGACCCCGACATTGACCTTGACCTTGACCTTGACCTTGACCACACCCACCCTCATACACACCCACACCCACCCTCATATACACCCACACCCACCTACATACCCACCCACACCCATACACATACACACACATACACACACACATAGTTACTTCTGGTTTAAGTTCAATTGGATACCAGCTTCAATTTGTTTATCCAATATTAAAACAATGCAATTCTAGAGGGTCTCTAGAATTGCTCCGTGACTCTCTCATTTCTTACATCATAAACATATGATTTTTCTCCTATGAGAATAACACTACATACGGTGTCATCAGGTAATGCCTCATGGAATTCACAGATAATTTTAATGTTTGTTCTGTCACTCACCACAACTTGCTTTCTTTTTGAAGTGTTAATTACAAACATAGGTCTCTGTGCTTTGAATTCATCAGGTGTGTAGTACATGTCAGTATTGCCAGTAGTGACTCTCTTGAAAGCCGAAAATGCCTCATATAATTTCAGGAAATCATCCTTGGACATGTCTAAATTGTAATTCTCTCTAGGAAAGACCTCATTTCTGCCATTTTTAAGATAAATGTTCTTGATGTTGCAGCTATCAAATTTACTTGAATTTTTTTCCTGATTATTGTGTCTTCCAGTCTGAAACAATACTACCACAAAATCAGGCATGTCAAATTGAATACTGGAGAATGAATTTGTAGCATCAAACTCATAATATGTACCAGATGCGGGCTTCTGTACGCATTGATATGTATAAAATTGCAGAGGAATCTGTGGATTTTTTATTATATCTGCTTTGTATTTAAGACCATAGCTGGCCTCATACTCAACAACAGGGATTCTTAGCTCCATAGTCTGAATAATGCATTTGCCTGCATCTGGTAGGGTATTAGGCAGAGCTTCCCCTGTAGAGTTTATTGTGCTGTACCTCATCAAAGCATTGTTATCATTTGCAGCTCTTCTAAATGTGATTCTTAACCCACCCTTCCACATAATATCTTTGAAATCTGAGAAGAATCCTGGCAACAGGCGCATGGGGAACAGCACTGTGTGGTTCTTAGATAATATCTTATCACCAGCCTCGAATCCTCCTATTTTGTAATATGAAGCCTCGGTTTTGGATAATTTTAATGTGGCCAAAGCTGTGGAGGTAATGCCGGGATAATCCACTCTGTTTATAACAACACCATGCTTTCTGATCTCAATTTCAGAGAATAGATGTGGCACAAAATTGTCTACAAGTCTTATATTTGAATTTGCCGGATAATCTGTTCCATCGAGCTTTACAACATCAAATTTGATGTATAGATCTGCTCTGTGAGGGTGTATAAATCCATCCCCTACATCAAGATCAACCTCAATTTCTGTGTTGGGTTGATTTAAATTTGCAAATGTCCTCCTGTTTGGAGGGAATGATTGTAGCTCATAACTCTCAATATTTTCCATTGTATGTATTTTTATTTAAATATTAATCTCTATGATTGCAGTTGTTGTGGCTCCAGCAAAATCAACTAATTCTTCTTTTTCATTAGTGACCATCAATTCAATATAATCTATTCTATTATGGCACACAGGAAAATATAATGTTGGGGATGGATTGTAGATGATGGGCTCCATAAATTCAGAATTAGGTTTGAATGTTGCAATGATGCCTGTTTGTTTGTGAGAGCCTATGCCATTTGATTTGGTGATCATACCCTCTGCTACATTACAGTGAATATTCAGAGTCTCTATGGCTAAGAATTTAGGTATATTCATAGCAGTGTGTTTGATGCCCGGTTCAAGTTTTGTGTTGTTCTCAAATCCTAACAGCTCTCCTATAGTAGCCAGATCCACTGTTTCTGTGGCAGATACAATCTCTACTCTGTGAGTGACAGAATTTTGACTTAACACTACACCTCTGGGTAATTGAGCATTTAGAGTGGACAGATTATACTGCCCTGGAGTAATGACAATTTTTTCATCCCCTACTGCAATTGTATTGTTGTGGTGTGTAATATTTGGGATCAGGTACATGCCATAAAATGCCCTGAGAGCTATTGTTTTAGGATACACTATGTCATCATGTAATTTGAGTTTCAATATTGAATTTTGGCTGGTGAGATGAAATACCCCCATGATGTTTCAGATACCACAAGGCTTTTTGAAAATCTTCAATTGATGGTTTGTTTATTTGAGAGATATATCTAAGAACAGATAAACACAAATGTCCGCAATTAACATCTTTGAAGTTTTGAACACGGGCATTATTGTAATAAAGATTAGTTGATTTTAGATATTTTATTAAATTTTCAGGAGGAACACCTCCAAATGAATCAAACACAAATGCCTCATTTTTTAAATATTTAAGATAACAAATCCAGTGAGTGCCCTGATTTTTGTACTCATCCAAATTAACAATGCCACACTCTTTGTTGAGTGGTTGTTCTGGTAAAGAATCAGACATGTACACACCTCTAAAATGTTTGATGCCCAATGGCTTGATTAAAGCTTCAATATCTTGGTTTGTAAGCGGCTCTTGTTTTTTTTAAACTTATTCATGGCTCTCTTAACACCTTTGCCTTGTTTCTCCATGGCCAGGTTATGGCGCTTCTGCTCATCTAATTCTGCCTTATTTTTCTTGGCATCTATTACTGTTTTTGCTATGGCGGCTGATCCCCCGGCCAAGCTCCCCACAGCCCCGAGAGCAGCTAAGATGGCAGGGATGGTAAATATAAATCCCCCCACATGTGATTTTTTTCTTGATTGCTGTAATTTTTTTAATTGGGGGGTGCTAAGTAACAATTTCATACCATGCCCTTTTGCAATACAAGAATTTTTTTTCTTGCGCTGCTTTTTGGTCAAAAGACTGTCAATAGTTTTAAGAGATTTGAGACCTGCATAAGGTACTTGATACATAACACCCTTGGCCTTCATTGTAGGTTTATTATATATATATTCACAGCCCCCACCCCAGTTTTTGTTTGGTGCTCATAGCTATGGTGGTTCCCAATGCTGCTATTTTTTCACTCAAAGAAGCATCTTTGCTTACAAATCTGCCAAATGCAGCCTCTTCTAATTTCTTGTCTGCAACATGTCTCTTGTCAAGATCAGAATGTGTGTTGTATGCAATATCATGGTCTCTACAAGCAGCATCTAAGGGATTAACACCAGGATCCCCTCTGTTTAATCTATGGTCTAGTTTTGTGCCTGGACCACAATACTGATAGCCTGGAATGTGTAGTTCAAATGGCAGCTTGTTTATAATGTCATTAACAAGGCCCCGACCCTCAGAAATATTCCAAAATTTAGGTGGTAGAGTATTAATAATTTTTATGAGATATCCAATCCCCTTAGTGTCATTCACTATAAAATTAGACAATTTGGTGCTTATCATGTCCATAATTCCAACCTTTTCATTGTAAAAATTGTGGTTGCCAGCATTTTCCTCCCCAGCTATCACCAATAACCTATCTACAAGTTTCCTAACATCATCAACCCACACAAATTCTTTAGGCAGGGTGTTGTATTGTTTGATTCCACTACCTGTCTTGATCTGTGACCATATGGGCTTGATTAAGTTGTTGTATTTTGCCCCACTGCTCGACTTGACTCTTTTTTGTGTGGGATCATTGTTCTGGTATAGAGCATCTGATTTTATTAATATTTCTTTGTAATCCTCATAATCTTGATCTGTATAGCTGCCAGGTCTCTTCCTGGTCATGAGTTCCCACAATCCAGGCGTGCCGGTGTACTTAACAAAAGCACCTTTTTCTCCGAGACGAGATTCTGAATATACAATTATATCATCTCCCATAAATGTTACTCTGAAATTGCCAATTCTATGAATAATGCTGCCATCAAGCTCTGTGTCAGCATATAAGCCAAACACCTCATCTTTGTTGTCTTTAGGTGTTGTTAAATATTTTTGAGCAAGAAGACCCAATTCAATAGGATCCTGACTAGCCTCTATTCTTCTAGGAGGACTAGGTGTATGAATACTTGAAAGTGGGGTGAATGGATAATCTAATATGTTCCTAGCAGCTACAGGTACAAGCTCTGTGAGCAAATTTTGATTTTGCTCTGTAACAGTTTTGATATTCTTACCTAAATTATTAATAGCATCAATTACAGGCTGTTCTGTTTGTTTGTGTTTTTCATAAATTCCACGGTTCTCTGATTTCCACCCCTTAAATCTTTTTACAAGATAATCTCTTAACTTAAGATCATCAATGATTGGCCTTTTCATGTTTATTTATATACGTCTCTACGTCTAGAAAATTGTTGATTTTATTTCTGTATTTGCCACTATTAGGTGTTCTTGTCATATCAATTGTGACAAACCCATAACTGTCCTGGTTCCAGCACTTGCTGCAAAATTTGGAAAAATCATTGTAGCTCAGGTCCCCACCTACATATTCATCATGTATGTGTTTGAGGTTGGTATGGTCTTGATGAAACACGCATATAAAATTGCTATTGTCTCGGATCAGTTGCTTCGGTATTTTTGAAAAAGTCTGTGCCAGGTAGAAGCAATCAATGTTTTTGTGCCGGCCCTGTGTAAAAAAGTTTCTAACCTTGTTTTGATTATCCAGTATAATGTCATCAAACACAACAACAGAATTATCGAGACATTCATCAAGTGGCTTAACATCTGGTTCAAAAGTGGCAATATCCAATCCATCATATAGCTTCATCAGCTGCTGATATTTTAATTGTTCCAAGCTCTTAGAGAAGATATACAAGTGCCTGTTTTTCCAGTCTAACCAGTTGGGTGCCAATAAAAAATTATCAACCAATAGTGTAGTTTTACCACAAGCAGATGGCCCAACAATAAGACACCTAATATTATCAGGTAACAAGTTGCCATTTCTCTTATTCTGTTGTTCAGGTTCTGGCAGCCTTTTTATAACATCCCAGGTGCTCATATTATTATTTTGTTTGCATCGATCCAGCTGTTTTCCGGATGACCCAGCCATTTGACAAGTAACTTTTTGCCTTTTCTGCGGATAATTTTTTCTATGAGATATGTGTCAGGCTGTTTAGTTTTGCTGAGCTCTTGTTCATAGAACCTGCCTTTGAGAATTTCTCCTCGGTGATCCTTTATTATATATGTGTTAAGGGTCCCGGGTTTAACTTGAACCACTGTAAATAATTCAGTACTCCAGTTTCTTGTAAAGCCTCTCTTGAATAAGTGCTTATATTTGCTTATTCTTACTTGATCCCCTACCCTGTATTTGGCCTTTCTTGTTGTTGGCTGGTATCTAGGATAATATACAGTGCTGATCAATTTTTGCTCATCAGATGAGCTTATTACTTCAGAGGGTTTCATGTTGATTGTGGAATGGACAGAATTGTTATATTTATGTAGAAGTTCTGGAAGAATATTAATCCATTTATAATTACCTTGGAGGGTAAATTGTTTATACATAAGATTTTTTAAGGTTCTGTTGAATCTCTCTACAATTGAGGCCTTGAGGTCACTGTAACTCGAACAATGTTTTATTGCCTGGCTTTTAATAAATTGTTGAAACACTGAATTATAAAATTCTTTACCATTATCTGTTTGCAAATAGCGCGGGGATCTTCCACTCTGATTGATGATTGTTCTAAAAGCTTCTGTAACACATGTTCCAGTCTTGGATTTGAGTGGCACAGCCCAGGCAAATTTTGAAAATGTGTCTATGATAGTGAGTAGATACTTGTAGCCCTTGTTGATTTTGTCTAAGTTTTTCAACTGTCCACTTGCCATTTCAATCAAGTCGCTCTGCCATAAATCATCTATGCCTTTTGTGACTACTGGGAGTCTCTTAAAATTATGTCTGGCCTGTCTGTGTAATTCATCAACAATAATTTTTCTAGACATAATATGTAAACAAGAATATTGCAACTATGGGGTGTTCAGCAGCTGAGACTGCAGGATTTTCTAAATATAATTTGTCCCCTATCTGTATTTTAAATTCCAAAGTGCCATCATCTTCTACATAAGATGTTTCTAATGTATTGGGATCTGTAAAATCCTCCAATTCTACACTGGTAATTTTCACTTTGTTATCAGCATTTGTTATTGATAAGGTAGGGTAGTGGTGTGCCTGTGGCTGAAGCCAATATTTGATCTTGATAGGTCTCAATGTGCCCCCAACAAAAAATTGGTAATAAAATTGTGCAGGGGACAGCATATATATTTTGCCACCTGGTGTAAATGGAGAATCATATTCTTTGTTGGGGATGCTGTACAATTCAAGAATTACTGAATGTTTTGGATTTTCAATTATGCCTGTTATTTCCTTTTCTGCTGTGAGCAATCTGCTTGTTACAGATTCAAGGTGCTCATTGATAGTCCTAACAATCTCATCGTGCCCAGGCTTGATTCTTATGTCAACAGCAAGTTTTTTGTATTGTTGCACAATATCTTGAAGCTGGGTGGCAAAAACAGACAGAGCATTTGCTTGATTGGATTCCATGGTCCCTAGCTGTTGCTTGATATTAGCTACAATTTGTTGCAAATTTTCAACAACTGCCAATTTTGAATTTTGAGCTGTAAGATCATGGACCTGCCTTCTGATATCCTCAAACAGGGCATGCAATTCATTAATATGTTGATTGGTTGGTAGAGTGGCCACTGTCTGAGTGAGTTGTTTGATCTCTGCTTGGATATTCTTGATATCTTCTGATTTCAATATCCTATTCACTGCTCTCTTAATATTTTTAAGTTCCTGTGATGTAGGAAGATTTGATACTGTATTTTGCAAAAATTCAAGTGCCAATTTTACATTGTGTAATTCAGAAGCATCAGCCACATTTTGCATAGCATTTTGGAGCAGGGCTATATCTGCCTGAGAGGGTGTGGATTGTTGTAAAATTTCAAGTTTTGTTTGGATATCATCAATCAAGTGATGAAAATGAGACAGTTCAGATTCAGTATTGAGGTTTTCAAGCTTTGTGATTTGTTGCTGGACACTGACAAGGGTATCTACAATCCCAGGCAATCGGGATTCTAGTACATTTGCCAAATCACTTTGCACTGCTGCTATTGTACCTTCAAGATGGGTTATGGAACTTTGAATTTTTCCAAAATCTTCGTATGTTTCAAGTTGCAGCTTAATATTTGCCACACTCCGAGTTATTGCATTTAAAGCATCAGAAGATGGTAAATTGTTCATAAAATTTTCAAGTGTCTCAATTTTTTCTTTAACCTCGGCTATGGCATTGTTCAGAGGGTCCAGATTAGGTATTTGGAGTGACTGAATCTGTTCTTTTAGAGTGGAAATCACTAGATCAAAATCTTCTTGTGATTTTATGCTTTTTACAATTGTTTGGAGCTGGGTCTGGACATTATTTATTTGTTCTTCCAATTGTTGTTTCAATTGCTCAGAGTTGGTGGCTTGGGTCTTAAATTTGGCTTGAAGAGCTGCTACAGCTTCTTCTAAACTTTGAAAATTATCCAATGTGGCCAGGTCAGTATATTTCTGAAGCAGCAATTTGAGTTCAGAATCAATTTTAAGAAGAGGGTCCATGCATTGTGATTGCAAATTTGTAATTTCTAATTGAAGACTGGCATTGAGTGTAGTTTGTAAAGCTTGTAAATCACTTCTTAATTTCTTGACTCTGACATCAAGCATCAGAATCTCATCACTGTGATCTTCATGTCTTGTATGGCCAAAAATATCATTAGGCATTTTGTTTAGTAGTTATTTATTATTGAATATCTGATTCTTAATTCTATAAAAAAGGGTATAAGCTTGTCATAAGATCCAGGGACCTCAATATATAAGCAGTCACCAGCAGAAACAGTATAAACAGTGCCAGAAATCATGTTTGAGTGCTTAATTCTGTAAATATTTCTCCCTACTGAAATTTTAACATCACCCTCAGGAGTTGTAATAAATTGCAATTGCCCACCTACAGGTAATTGGTAATGATTTAAATTATTGTTAAATATGTACAATATTTTGCCTGTTTCATCATCAACATCTGTAAGTATGCTGTTCAGGTGAATAATTAACAAGCCACTCAGTTTAGACTGTATATCGGGAGAGGCTTGTGGGGTTGGCAGGTCCATAACAGTCCGTTTTTTAAACCCAAATAAGTTCATAGGCATGTTTATTTATTTCAAATCATGCTCTGTGCTTGGGCATTGATTGCCATTTTTCAAATCACAATGACCCCATGGTAGAGTATGTATGCCACATGATAAAATGCATCTCTTATCATCACGTGGGTCCAGGGCCACTTTTCTTACAACATTTGAAGTCAATAAGTGATCCACACTCTGAATTCTGGATTCTGATGTTTTGATTAAACTCTGGGATTTGATGCAATTTTTATAATCTTCAAATTTAAGCTCTTTTTCCACAGCTACTTTGCCAATACCCTTGGCTTTTTTGACAACAGCATTACATGTTTTAAAACTATACATCTTGGCACTTAACCCAGCAAATTCCACAATAACATCACCAAGTGTCTCATCTTTTAACTTGCCGGGCACCTTTTTGTTGTGGGGTTGAATATTCAAATAGTCTGGCAATTCACTGGTATCAAAGTATTTGAACAATTCAGGCTGTGACATATCTTGATAAACATCTTCTGTTTGAATATCAAGAATAAAACTATCCGTATCCATGTACATCAGTTTTACATTATCACCATAAAAAGGTTTCAACACATCATAATACAATGTTAACATATGTAATTTGGACAATTCCAATATTGCAGCCCCTACATAAATAGGTTTATCAAACTTAATTCTTGTTTTTTTCATGTTGAAAAGTGCCATATCTTCATTATAAATTCTTCTGTAATTGAAATTAGGCTTTGCAACCAATTTTTTGCTCAGGCTGGGGTCAGTAATTATTTTAACATCGGTATGTTTTCTGACATTTTCAATTGTTTTGCCATATACAGAATTGACCATCAATTTAAACAAGCTCTTATCAAATTGGCTCTTTGCAGATGTTCGAAGCTCCGTGTTTGTATCAATATATGGCTTCAACCATTCTGAGTGCCTGAACCTCAAAACTTTTCCAACTTTGGTCACTTGAACACCATGTTTCATCAGGAACTGGAGGTTCTTGTAATATGTAACACAACCCTGTTTTGACTCCAGTGTCATCATGAGCTTCTTCTGTTTAGAGCCAGGTGAGCACTGAACCTCGGGAATTGGGGGCAGATCAGAAAATTTGTTATGTAAATAATCTGGAAATATCAGATCAACCTCTAAGAAGAGGCCACAGTCTCTGTCATCAAAACCCTGAAGATCCTCAATATTGAAATCTTCGACCCATTCAAGCCCTGCATATGGCAGTTTTTGCATCATTGCATGACCATAGAGGCTGTTGGCATCTACATACAATATATAATTTGATGGCAGTGCTGGATTATAATCAGGCATATATTTGTTATTTGCTCTGGCATATTTCTGAGAACATTGCACCATGCCTCCTTTTATATTTTCCTCCACAAACAGATACATATCTTGATCTTGGATCAGATCCAATGGCATTTTGGTGTTTAAAAACATTGCAGACCATGCTAGGCCCGGGGCACTGTAAAAATACACTGGGTCCAGTCCATAATTTTGCATTGATGATTTTCTGAATGCTTGAAGTATATCAGCTAAGAGGGTCACATCAAGTTTCAAATATGCCATGTGATAATCACCAAATGTCTTGCATTTGAAATTGTTCCACATCAATTGGGCATGGTGATAATCTTCATCTGTGATTCCAGAACCTCTGATTTTGCTGTAAAACTCTTCTTGTGGTGGCAGGGAGCACTCATCAAATTTAGAAAAATCTGTAACATAGTCATATGGATATACGCCCTTCCGCCTAATTAATTTCGGGTCCTGATTTGGAAACAATGCACGTGTGATTTTGAATTGATCATCAGATAATTGAGTGGTCAGTGTATCCAGGCTAGCAGATAAAAATCTGTAAGAATCAAGAAATCTTATGTGAATAGGAGTTCCATTAACTTTAATTGTTTTGCTAATAGATATATATTTCTCATCATTTTCAGCTAAAATATTTAAATTCTCCTTCTCAAACCCCTCATATCTGATCAGATGATGGAAATCATAATTGGATGCTCCATGGCAAAATATGGGGACAAATCTTGGTCTCTTGATCTGAATATTACAGCTATTACACAGTGCCTGTTTATATCGACCATCTGTATGAGAATGGTGTTTCACCTTGATATTTGTATCTGAAAATTCAGAACCACATACCGGGCATTTTTCTGCATTGTTGAAATCTTCAATCTGTTTCTCTGTTAAAGGCAACATGGGTTTTGATTTTAATAAGATGTTAGATGCTATGTCACGGCACTCATTTTCTATTCTATGTGCAAATATTTTGATGGCATCTGGTCCCATGTATGAATCTATTTTGGTAACAACACCATCCTGTACAACCACATAACAAAAGCTGGAAGGTTCATGTAGCTGGTATGGTGTAATTGAAGATTCTTCAGGATCTGGATTGCAGAATGCAAGAGATTTGAGATTTGATTCAAAATCACAGACTATATATGCTGGGTGTTCCAACAAGGCTTCAAACTTTTTGAATTTGCAATTTTCACTTGGCATTGGCATCACCATATGAACAGGTTTATGATTGCCACAGTATTTCAGATGCTCAATTAATTTGTTTTTGGCAATTTCTGCACTCACTTTACAAACCCCATTCACTGTTTTTCTACCATCAAATACACTTGAACATCTTCCGCACAACTTGAATATTCTATTAGATTTGTCTAATTGTGTTCTGAATAAAGCTTCAAGATTATGTATCAGAGTGTAATGATATGTGCCATCCCCTTCAATTAAGAGCAGATTAATTGGAACAGCAGAATCATCAACAAATGTACTGATTCTGAGAGGATCTATCAAGCAATTGTCACGGCCAGTGGAACAAATATATACATTAATAGATAATTGTTTGCCATTCATATCCCTGGCCTTTTTTTCAAATTTATCAATATGCTGAACAGACATTGGATATTCTAAACCCTCCATTGCATCGTCAAAATCATGTTCATGTTGTTTGTAATAACTTATTCTCTGAGAATTTCTTGAAACTGGATACAAAGCAGCTAAAATACACCACAAAAAGCATTTCTCATCATTATTTTCAATATTAACCACGGCTTGTTTGTTTTTAATATTGATAGGTAATGGCAAATATGTAGATCCTTGTAATGGGCTGAATTCAGAAATATTAACATATAACTTGTGTGGAGAGCCGCATAGGCTCCATCCAGACTCTTTTGCTGCAAATTCAGAGTGTTTAATGTTTAATTGTTCTATCAAACTGCTTATTATTGTGTCTGAATTTGCATTTGAATACACAGGTACAGTTTCTGTCATGTGGGGCTGTGTAAATTTTGTGCCATTTGGTTTCTTATATTGAGTATACAATTTGAGGGAGAGCTTATAAGAGCCATTTTGTGTATTTAGAGTTGCCTGTACATCAGGATTTATACTGTTCAAGAAATTCTCAATACCACATCTTGGCTCTGATACAAACCGATAATCCCTAAGTTGGGCATTAAAACTGCTATGGATAGGTGCAAAGCATGGCTGCTTTGCTACTCTGGCATTAAGAGGTACTTCATGCTTTCTTTTCAGACCAGATGTGGATGGTTGTAGGGGCAATGTTGATGGCTGTGCAGAACAAGTATTTTTATGTTTATATGTGAAATATTCCATGCTATATTTTCTATTGCATTTGGGGCATATTTTTGTGGGAGTTCTGTATTTGCCTGGGTTACAAATCTTTTGGTGTCTGGCCCAATTAGAGCTAAATATATTCTTATTGCATTGGTCACAATATTTTTGATTCGGCATTTTTGTTGTTGTTTATTATATACAATTTCCTGGGATTCAATTCAAAATTCTATACTGGATCAGTTGGGTTCAGCACTGTGTTTTGTATACCTAGTGTGTATACCTAGTGCATGTGTGTGTGTATGGCTATGGAATTTTTGTTGTTGTTTATTATATACAATTTCCTGGGATTCAATTCAAAATTCTATACTGGATCAGTTGGGTTCAGCACTGTACTGTGTGTATGTGTGTGTGTGTGTGTGTGTGTGTGTGTGTGTGTGTGTGTGTGTGTGTGTGTGTGTGTGTTAATATTTTTGGTTTTGGTATTTATATAAAATTTCTTGGGGTTCAAATCAAATCTCTATGCTGGATCAGTTTGCTTCAGCAGTATGATTTGTAATTCAATTTATACAAATCTGCAATTAAAAAATATAAGCAGCACTGGAACAATACAACCTTACTCTTCAACAGCTCTTACAATACTGGCTGATATGCAATGCAAAATCTCTTTATATACCCTAAGCACGGACCGCATTGAAACAATAAGCCAATCAGAATATAACACATCATCACATTACGTCATAAGCAACCAATCAGAAAACAACACATCTGAAACAATAGGCCAATCAGAATATAACACATAATCACATTACGTCATAAGCAACCAATCAGAAAACAACACATCTGAAACAATAGGCCAATCAGAATATAACACATAATCACATTACGTCATAAGCAACCAATCAGAAAACAACACGTATCTAATAATTTATTGCAAAACATGATGCAATATAAATAAACCAGAAATAGGCCACAAGTAGACCGGAAGTAAATATGTGTGGGTGGGTGTGGGTGGGTATGTAGGTGGGTGTGGGTGTATATGAGGGTGGGTGTGGGTGTGTATGAGGGTGGGTATGGGTGTGTATGTGGGTGGGTGTGGTCAAGGTCAAGGTCAAGGTCAAGGTCGGGGTCCAGGTCAAGATCAAGGTCAAGGTCAAGGTCAAGGTCGGGGTCAAGGTCAAGGTCAAGGTCAAGATCAAGGTCAAGGTCGGGGTCAAGGTCAAGGTCAAGGTCAATATGTGTGTGTGTGTGTGTGTATGTGTATGTGTGTCTCACAAGTGGACCGGAAGTAGGCAAACCGGAAGTGGACCGGAAGTAGACCGGAAGTGGACCGGAAGTAGACCGGAAGTAGACCGGAAGTGGACCGGAAGTGGACCGGAAGTAGACCGGAAGTGGACCGGAAGTAAATATGTGTGTGTGGGTGGGTGTAGGTGGGTGTGGGTGTGTATGTGTCCTGGCCTAGTTTTAAGTGTGGCCAAAAAAATATCAATTTTTGACAGAATTATGGACAACAATCTCACAGAAGTGCCTTTTGTAAGTATAGGCAAATCAATCTGAGGAGGCTCTTCCTTTCTCATGGAATCCATGAGAGCTTTTTTACAAAAATCTTGGATTAGAGAGGGTTCCACACTTGAGCAAAAAACTCATATGGGCATGTTGAGCTAGTTTCAAGTGTAGACAATTCTGCTGGAGGAGAGCTCTTCCTTTATCGAGCTGGTAATAGCACAAGTCCCACTACTTGCACAGTAAGGATAATCGGGACTGGGATTCTTGGCAAACTTTTATGTTCTCATATCCTGCCAGCCTGATAGTAGTTCCAAGAGATTGCGTGAGAGGGGGTTACTGGGCATAATACAGGAGAGACATCTACGGCCAAAGGACGAACTACGTGCTCTGTACCCTGCATGAAATGGATCAACGTGATAGACATTTATTTTGGTTAAAATAGGCAGGCAAAAAGGCGTTTATAATGTGAAAAATATGCACAAGAAGCAAAAAATAGGCACAATAAACCGAAAAAAGTGGGAAATTCCAAGTCACTCTCATAAACTTGAATATTAGTTACGTGGTCTGGCTACCTAGGATCATTATAACTCGAAGTTGCGTCTCTATGGTCATTTGAATTCTAGCCGCAGAAAATTTGGTCTTAATGAACGAACGTAAAAGACACCCGGTGGAGAAAATCGCTCTCAGGAGAAAAGAAGAAGAAGAAGAAGAAAGCTGAAGTTTGCCAATTAGCTGTGTGAATCTCCGTCTCTATTAATTTCAGACTAAAGATGCGAGCAAGATCAATATAATTACCTTATGCCGGCGGGCATATAATAACAAAAACAAGAATTTTGTGAATTTAATTAATGTATTCGTTTAACAAAATTTTGACACTAGTTGGCCAGTTACTTGCTAATTACAATGCGATTCAAAAAATATTCACACGCCAACAGCATAAAGTAAGTGCTGGATTAAAATTTAGAATAAGTTATCTGAAAAAAAAATATCCTCTTTATTTACTTATTTCTTGAGAATGAATTGTCCACGTTCTGTGATATTCCATTCCAAATAGTCCCTTAGATCCTGAAAGTATAACCTCACTAAGATAGATTATCTAGTCATCGAATAGTGCTTTGATAGAAAGAAAGATTATCAACGTTGTTGTTTATATGTGCATTTCAATTAAAGTTCGTTAGATGCGATTGAGTGTTGCAGAAAAATAACTTTGCTCTCTCTGAAGTATTTTACAGTAAGCGTGTGCCCTGCCCACCAACCCTCCAAGTGGTTTGCTAAGATTTGACTCGCCCCAAGTACAGTTAAAGTTGAAGTCCTGATTCGAACGCTACTTTGCTTCAAATAAAGTTCCGAAAGATCATTTCCCTCTGTTACAGGAGTAAACAACCATACGTCACTTCCGCGTGGAGCCCAGTGTACCCTCCCCTTAAACTTTTCCCACCAATAGCATCCGTTTTAGGAACCAACAGCACTTGTCAAGTCCACGTGGAGTAAATGAGATGTTGCCAATTCAGTTTCTTTCGATATTTCTTAACGTGAGATTGCGGTTGCGTTATCTTTGCTAGGTTGTGTTAATGTGTTGTGCTTTTTCTATACAATGTGGACACCTTGGGAGCGTAACGTCGCAGTGAATGGAAGGATGTCTAAACACTTCAGCAGTGTTGCCACAATCTGAGGACACAATTTCCCTTTCCAAGGGACAAAATTTCCCTTTTTGGATTATTTTCCCCTTCACCTAAACAAATATAAATAGTAATTATTATTATTAATATTATTATTATTAGCAGTGGTAGTAGTAGTAGTAGCAGCAGTAGTAGTAAAATTTCCGTTGGTCCATGTTCGTATGAATAAAAAATGTTATACAAATTTCTCACATACATGTCAGCTTTCTGATCAGATGACCCAGCTTTGAATCATGGTCAGGAATCCATTAAATCGTTAATCTCATCGTTACAATTATCTGAAGATACAGAAAATCCACGTACAATAAACTTAAAAGAAATATAAATATATACAGGCTTGAGAGCAGAAATAAGAAGGAACAGAAAATAATAAAAATGTGGATATGAAACTGGGACTTAACATAAAGTGTAATAATGTAGAGTCAGAAGTCTTAAATAGTGTTGCCCACGAGACGAGACGAGACGAGACTTTGGTCTGTCCCGTCCCGTCTCGTGAAAATGCTGTCTCGTCTCGAAAATATTCGTTTGTCCCGTCTCGTGTCCCATCTCGAAGGGTTCTGTCTCGTCTCGTATCGTCCCGTCTCGTTTTGTCCCGTCTCGTCTCGTAAAAGTGATCCGGGATATCATGCCAACAAAAGTCAAAAGTAGCAGAAACACGAAATATTTTTCCGGAAAGTGGGATAAAGCTCGAAATATTTTACCCATTGCGTGGTGAGAATAAATAAGGTTCGTTAATCATGAGGACATTAATATTAAAAATGCAGTTTGTTGGTTACTGATTGCTAGGTATCTTATGAAATCTACCTTGTGGTTTTTCTCGCTTCATACAACTGTCTATCCATCGTACATTTATACCAAATTTGTTAGAACCTGTCCCGTTTCCCGCGCTAGCGATCGCTCGACAGTTTTGGTGCCAATGAGAAACGAGAAAAAAGTCGTCTGCTGGGCAGCGAGGAGCGAATGGAAGCCAGAAGAGAGGAGCTTACGTAGACGTTGTTGCCACGTTTCGTATTTTAATTTGCTGCCTGGCTTTGGCTTTCCCCAGCACGGAGTTCAGGCGGTCTTCAGCAGAAACACCGCCAGCGATCAGCTATCGCGGGAAGCCGGACAGGTTGTAACAAACACGGTATAAATGAGTGCTCTTTTTCATTACTGCTATACCTTTTGGAAGTCTTGAAATGTTTTCCAATAGACCTTCTTTCTTTCTGAATGTCGAACTTCCGTGCACTATGAAAATGTACATTTTTTCTTTAAATTCTAAGCTTGGCGCTGGGGAGCAACAAAAAAGTTTTAAAATGTGTAGTACGAACACAAAAGGCTATTTAAAATTTCAATATTTAGTATATTACAAATAGAAAGCATTTATTGTTCTTAATATTGTTAAACATCTTCTATGACATAAGTTTCAACAAGTGTTTCTTTGTGATATTGTGCTGTTTCTTATGCTCAGCTTATGACGCACATACTTCTTTGTTTTCCCTTTAGCCTCTAAGTCCGGTACCACCACCGCTTGATCTAATTTATCCTTCGGCAGGCACGCATCTAGAAATATATGTCGGGGAAGGGTGTCTGAGCCAAGTGTTTCAGAAAAATGATAATAATAACATTAACGACAACAATTAAGCAAATGTTTAAATTAATGTATTAATATAATTCATAGGTCTATTCACTTGAATATGTAAATTAATCAATTCTATTATTGTTATTGCATGACATGTTACAAAGATGGTAGAAGAATAGTAATATAACAGCACAAATATTAGCTAATATCTAGCTTACGTGTAGTTAAGATCGTCAAAATCTGCATAAAAACAGCTGTCCTGGCAAGAAAATTAATGTCAAAAAAGGTGATGAATTGAATATCTGCTGAATAACAAAAAAAGATGTTACATCCAGTTGACGAAAAATAAAGTTCCTGATTAATATTCTATGCTCATTATTATAAGTAGCAGCGTACATAAAACTTCATTGATACTGTCATTCAAAGCAGTATGATCCCAATAGAATCCTTGTTTTCTAGTAAGTTCGGCAGGAATATGTAAAGCCCCTATCACACGGAACTGGATTTCTAGTTGGAATGCCCTAGTTGGCGATGAACTGACTTTCTGGGTAGTAATCATGGTCGCCTGGCTGACTGCTTGACTGGTTTTGAGGAATAGGACATGTTCTAATTGCTACTAACTTCTTCGACTAGATTCTGTGGAACAGCCAATCAGAGCAAGGTTTGGCCATGTGAAGATATTCTGTGAGTTTGTAAAGTAGCCTTTTTTTGTCTGTGGCTTCCGAGTGCATACAACACGAAAGGCATGTTTACAATTGAAAAAGCTAAAATATTCTTTCATACGTGTATAGTAAACGTTTGTAAAGTACGTATTTTATCAGCGCCGTTCTTCTCTACCTAAAACCATTTAATGCGATGCGATATTCCTCTCGGTTGGATAGTTATCGTATTTTAAAAGTGTGAAGTGATACGTTGTTTACATCTCGCGCGGCCGCCATTATGGGAACGAAAGACTATCGACAAGTACGGTATAACAAGTACCGTGTGAGGCGAAAACTAGCAAATGGGTAGCCAGTCCAGCGTCAACTAGACCATTTCAAATAGAAATCCAGTTCCGTGTGATAGGGGCTTTACCCTCGATTATGCTAAACAAATATATTTTTTTGTTTAGCTAGAGCAAGGCCCCAGGAGGATGCAAGAAGCCTTTCCTGCAAAAGTGTATGTTTTACGAAGCGAAGAAACGTGACAAAACCACCACATATGGAAGGCAAACCTGCATTAATTTTATATCGCACGTTTACAGAGCCGTGCCTTCAGAAGTTATAAAAATCCCAACTTCAATGATTCTTTTAGACATGCTATAGTTGAAAAAAATATGTTTAGATACACCCAAAGTGCATCATTATCAGATTATGCATATAACGTGTTATTGGAATCAACATATTTGTGTAAATTGGGTGCCTCCCCGATGGCGTAGTAATAACGTCGAGGTCTTGTAATGAAGGGTCCTCGCGTCGATACTCAATGGAGGCACAAAGTGGATCGGATCGCACTTTAAACTGTAGGTCGGTTCGCGATTTAGCCTATTTGCGAATCAAGTGGACTTAAAAAAAATAAAAAAAACAAAAAAAAACAATATCAACCTTAAGAATATTAGAATAAACTAATTCACCCGCAGGTAAGTCAAATTTCACATATCCTTCTTCATCTTCGTTCATAGACTTCCTGCAATACTCTTGTGTTGCATCCCACCAGGTGCGAAAAATGTGAAGTTATTATTTCCCCGTACTGCGTTATTTCTTTTCATAACAGTAAGGCTAAATTCTCATTTTATCTTAACTTTTAAAAAATGTGCAAAATACGTCTCTATCTTTAAACAAACACCCTTTCCCATGTATGTGTAAAATAATCCCACTCTGTCTCAGAAAACCTCTTCCTTCGATCAAATGAAGGAAACAACTCTCAAGTCTCAACAATTATAATTTTTTGCTTAAATTTCCTATCATTTATACAAACAGTAGCACATATCACGTCCTTTGGTGTAACACTGTCAACAGCTAATGTTACTTTCCTCGTCCTAATAAATTTACTTCCAACCAGTGACGGCGCCAGGGAAATTTGACTGGGGAGGGGGGAAGCCTGGCAACAAAATATTGTAAGGGGGCAGTCACATTAAAACGCCCGAAAACACTACACATATGTATACTTATATAATAATAATTATAATAATAATTATTATAATTATTATTATATTCATGTATGGTGTTTTGTGTGTGTCTTTTATTTAGAGTGGACGTTTACTGCCTAAATTTACTTCTTGATTACGAGTTTATCTCCACATGATTCATTTTAATAAATACATTAATTATTTTTTATAGGTAAGTTGCGTTGTCTCTAATGGCCTATTTCAGTATTGAAAGACATTCATAATTTTATAATTCATCGTATTTCTTGAGATGAAACTACTGATATAAATATTTAAGATATAAGATAATAATATAAATGACGAAAATAATGCTTCTAAGAGTTTAATTTTCTTGCAAAATAAACGTGACGTTGGAAGAAATGAATCTTCTTAAGTATTAGAAACAATGTGAGTCACTTAGTGAAGTGCAATTCACCTGTAGGAGAATTCTGCTCTATGTGCTTTGGAGAACACATTGCGCACCTTTGGTACGTCCAGGACTTGACATTTCTTCTCAATGGCAAGAACAGCCAAATGAGGCAGTTTGCATCCAGCATCCTGTTTCGAGCAAGCCTTTTCAAAGATTTTAAGGACAACCATCTTCGTAACGCTGAAGAGTTTTGGGCAAAATTTGTGTTTCACCTTTCAGGGAAATGTTATCACAGGATAAAAAAGTCAGACAAAGGTTACAGTTATCTCATAATTCAAGAAATATTCTGACCCTGGCAATACTTACTCTTACTCTACCACTCCAACGTATGTCTGTGCTACCCAATTACAGGCACCTATGGAGTTCGTGGGAAGAAGTTCTTCGATTTTGATATGTACGAGAAAGAGCGAACCTGCATCTAATGATTGAAGAGTGGCAAATCCTAATAAGCGTTCTTTTACCTGCCCGTGATATGTTTTGAATCGAATTTTAAGTGTAATTTGCATTTTAAGGTTCACGTTCAATACATTTCCAAATAATATCCCCTCATTAGCTTCAAGAGTATCGAAGAAATTCCCTTTGTTAAGGTTTCCTCAGACTCATCATCTCGAAATTCAAGTCCCTGAATAGTAAGAAACCGCGATGAATCCACAACAACTGACATGTAGTAACGGGTTTTCTCCGATCACCTTTGGTCCTGGGTTCGATACCTAGTGGGTCCACTTTAAACTGTAGGTCCAGTCCCGATTAGCCTTACTGTGCATAAAGTGGACTTCAAACGCCAAATCAACCAACCAACCAAATCTTGAATCAACTTTGAATGTCTTTTAATAATTAGCGTTGTCACTAACGACCACGATTAGAATAATTTGTCCGTACTACAGATGATGTCTTGTGGTCCTGAAAATATTCGTGATGTTTTGGAACCATCCAAATTCAACACTTTTACCCAGTTCTTAAGACTGGTTAAAACTTAGGTTAATCTCGGCTATTACAGGACATAAATGAATGAGAAATCACCTATGCCCAGGTCGGCGCTCGAATCTTAGACGGAGCAAATTAATATTTGTTAATCAAGTTGGTATTATAAGCAGGAAAGTGATATCATGCAGAATACACCACTTTGAAAAGGTGAAAATCGTCATACTCTTATAAATGAACTCTCTTATTATTCGATATTTAATTAACTAAAGTTGGGGGGCCCGGGTGGGGGGGGGGCGAAGTGTCTGACATGGGGTTTCCCCCTGCCCCCCTCTGGCGTCGTCACTGCTTCCAACCCTCTAATAACTTCGCTGCTGATAGCCTCACCTTCGAAATGGAAGCTTGTGTGTCGGCGAATAATACAAAGAACTTGTGTTCACTGTCCCTCTTTCATTCAAAGTCTGCAGTTTTCCGTTTCAGCTTTTCCTGCAAAACTTCCTGTCAGCAAGCAAACCAAATTACAGAATTTTTATTGCCCCTCCCTTGCATCAATTTTCATTCCTACTTTAGGCCTGGATTTATGGCACGTACCCGCTACTGCAGGTCAACCTCGCCCTATGTTTGGTGTTTGCCCCCTGAAGCAACGGTGTCCATTGTTCAAAGCGAAACCTCTGTCAGTGGGGAACGGCGAAAAATAGTCTCGGAATACACCCTGGTCGTAAACAAGCTCCCGCCACCCTGACATTGCTGTCAGCTTCCCTCTGAAGTTCGATAAAACTACTTTGTGAAATGTGTTTAATAACGAGTGAAAATGTAGACAGTAGATACTACATGTATTTTGCTCATAAACTTGAAGGCTAAATTTACAGAATAAAAAGAACAGCTACAACATTCCTTCATCTGATTTACAGAAAGGCTAATCGGGACTGGACCCACAGTTTAAAGTGGGGTTCAAATCACAATGTGCCTTCACCGGGTATCGAACCCGGGACCCCTTGATTATAAGGCGACGATGCTACCACTGTACCATCGGGGAATCCCCTCATAGAACAAAGTTTCCTTCTACGACGATTATACAGAACTTTGTGCACTTCCTTCATTTGAAATTTATTCTATATCAGCCTCAGTATTTCGTTATTACAATCCAAGGAATAGTATTCTCCTTAAATAAGAAATAAAGAAATAAAAAAAACATTGGAATAATCTTCAAACGGACGTAAAAAAATCGAATCCAACCACCTGCAGAATGCCTGAGGGAAACAACAAGAATTTTCTCAACAAAGACATATCCGAAATTTCCATAACATTCTAATAATTTCGCAACCCGTGCAAATAATCATGTGGTAAAATCTTGTCGTGGTTCCCTGTAAACACTAAAATCACCAAATTTCTTCTTTCCATATTTCCCGTATTTTCTCCTCCTCTTTAGCTCTCAGCTGTTCGGAGTGGGATAATGCAAGATTATTTGTCCCTAATTATCTCCTTCTCTTAGTCTTGCTTATATCTTGGACTCCTTAATAACTTTCCCAACAACTCCTTATCAATTTGTACTGCCATGTTTCCTACAATGCTTTTCCTACTTCCTAATAACAGTCACTTCTGTACATCCTTTGATGTAAAAATTAAATAATAAAAATAAACCATATCCGTCGGTCCGTTTATCCTTCCAACCTATAGAGCTGAGACTATTTTTACAAGATAAATCTCGGACTCAGATACTCCACGATCTTTTGGCCCCTCCTTCCACCTTCTCTACCTGCCCTTTTACATGATGTTATTCAGAATTGTATTAGTATCTGGAGTACTATCGTAACATAAAGTTATTAACCTGGAATATTTTATTAAAAAAATGGGGAGTAACGCTGTGTTTCGAAAGAGTATAGGAAATAAGTTTAGTTATTCATTCATGCCTCTCTCTAGAATAGTCTTCTTATTTTGACTTAATACACGCTTATCAACGTTTCTAATTGAAATACTTTATTCCAAGCAAACAAGTATTTGCAACTGATTAAATATTTTGCTTTTATTTTTTCGAGACATTCGAGACGAGACGAGACTTTTCAAAGCCGTCCCGTCCCGTCCCGCGTCTCGTCTCGAAAACGAGACGAGAAAGGCATTCCGTCTCGTCCCGTCTCGAATTTCAAAAGGCTTGTCCCGTCCCGTGAGCAACACTAGTCTACAAATTTCCCTGAAATTGTGATATTTTTCATCGAAATTCCTTTTTCCCTTTCGGCTAAAATTTCGGTTCAAATTTCCCTGCAAAAGGGAAATTTCCCTTCATGTGGCAACACTGCACTGCAGGTAAAAGTGACAACAGTTCTTCTCAGAAACAGCTGCTGGCTCGAAACCAGATACGGGTCGGCTTCCTCTCGAGCTGTTTCAAAGATGCCAAACTGGCGTTCGAATCAGGACTTCAAATTAATCTCTAATATTTTAATTATTGATGAATAATAAATTAAATAACCATTACAGAACATGTATTTGCAAGCCTTCCCCGTCTGGTTACACGTGCAGAAATGTATTTTGCTTCGGAAGGAAAAATAGAAAGCAGGAGGGAGTAGTTGCCTGCCCCCGCCCCCACTCTGTTCCCTCCAAAACACATATTTGATTCGTCGGTTTCACAAGCAAATACAGTTTATATATTTCACCTTTCTAATGAAATTATGCTGACACAATTTTCACTAAATATTCACTTTTCCTTTTTTTACTCGAACACAGGCACTCTCCTTCATGACAGATCTATGTACTGTGCTATAAGATGAATATTTAAAGAAATAATAATCATACCTTCAAATATTTATGTATATAGAAAGATTGCATATAAATATTGTAAATAACTAAATAAAGACTTATGTACAAACAGAAACTATGGTTAAATATAAAATGCTTACGCCATTTGTAAATCTCAGGGATATCACAAAGTAAGTATTGTGATGGCATTAGTAACTGCGCAGGTTAAAATAGTAAATTCGATAATTGTGTATAGAAAGCTCAATATTTTTTTAAAATGAGAAAAAATACAGAAATTTTCTTGAATGAAACGTCTGTTACAATTATGCTTGTTATAAAAGATTTGGAATTGCCGTACTGCTGTGCTCTGAATGTACAAACAATTGTTCTCATGAACCTGTTTAGATTTATTAAAAGGTATAGCGAAACGAAAATAATAGTATATTCTTCCATTGATTAGCTGTCTCAGTTCATATTTGTCCAGTGTTATTTTTCTACATTGTGTAAATTTAGAAGACGTTTTTCCTTCCACGATTAGTTTGGAAGTTATCTGTGCACTATTTCATTGTAAATTCCTGGTTAATAATTAATTAATATTTTTTGTAGTGAAAATATGTTGCGGTTTCATGTGTACTTAAGTATATGAATATCAACATGTAAACATTTATCCGTACGTTCTGTGGGTATTTGGAATATACAAGGGTTGGATAAAAAGTAATGGCAACACTGCTGTCCCGTTAAAGGGGCGAGTCACAGCGCCACAACCGTTTCGTGGTTGATAAAGGAATGTCAGACGAGGAAGTATAGTGAGTGGGGTGCGATTGTATGTTATTCAGTCAAAAAAAAAAAAACAGTGCTCTGAAGCAGAGGACGAGAGTGCAAGCGCCCTAACAAGATGTTTAGGCAAGAAGAACAACGTCTCTTAGGCAGACGGTCAACGCAGCCTACTACTGCACCTTCTTGCAACACCACCTTCGTCTCGCATTAAGAAGGAAGCGACGGCACGTTCTGGCACGGTGTCCCATCATCCTGCTTGACAATGCAAAGTGTCACACTGCGAACACTGTGACGGCGCTCCTGCATAACTGGTAGTGGGAGGTACTGGAATATCCGCCGTATTCACCGGTATGAGACCGTGTGATTACGACCTTTTTGCCAAAATGAAGGAACCACTGGGCGGGAAGCACTACGACACGCGCGAAGCCATCATACGTGCTATAGGGCGGTCACTGCGGGACATCGACAGAGATGGACGCGCTGACGGTGTACGACGCCTTCCATACGTGTGGCAGAAGGTCGTAGAGATGGGGGCGATTACATTGAAGGAATGTAACACGTGCTCCTCTGCCAATACAGTCAAGTAGCAATTATACCAGTGTTGCCATTACTTTTTATCCAACCCTTGTATATTAACATCAATACATTTTCTACGTATTATGTACTATGTTTGATGTTCCAATAACTGGTTTTGAACAAGTTTATATCATTTCTATGGAGATGTCTTTACTGTAAAATTACTCAAATTTGATACAGCTTGTAAAACTAAATGTTTTCATGTAGGATTCATCATTTAATACACGGTATATGTTTTAGAGTGTATTTCTGTTTTACAGAGTGCATGTGAATCGTTGATATATATATTTCACTAAGTAGAAGAAATAATAGTTCTGAAGAGGAACTTGTAACAATTACAATCATAATTTTATAGTAATACTGGCTTGTGGAATTATTCATATTATCTCAATTATCCTTGTAATAGAAGGACAATAAAATTCAAATTGTAATCGACGATATATTATCTTTGGATAAGAGTGCATTTTTTTTATATTTTCGAATTCCTGTAAACTTTCGTTGTGAATATCAACTTAATATTAATTGTAATATACCATATCTATAAATATACTATACTAATGGATGTTATTCGAGATATAAACGAATTTTAATGGTTAATAATGTATAATTATATTTTGAATGTAAGTTGCACAGTATTTATTTTTGATAATTGCTCAATGGCATGAAGCCTATTTAAAAATTGTTGTTAAATACATCTAGTTTTTTTGTTGCAACATGAAATTGTTTCTAAACTAATGTGTGTATGCATGCAGCATATTATAAAACTGCAGCAAATAAACAGAAAGAAAAATATGTAATATCTTAGTTGAGTATTTCATGTATTATTACAGTATAAACTACACAGAAAAGTGCCTACCCTTGTAAAGCTTTCGTGTGAGTAAAAAGTTATGAAATTGTTAATGTCAGGAGTGTAAGAGAAAGGTGTTCCCTGAATGTTATTCCAGAATGAAATTACAAGAGCATATTAATATACAGACGGTATCCCCAATTGTGGATTTGAACCTGACAATCTGGCTTCGATAATTGACCACAAACATTAAATATATTAAAATGTTCATTATTAAATAAGCACGAATGGGAGTGGAAGGAAGATTTGATTTGATTTGATTCATTTTACTTCGTCTTTTGTGCCACTTTTGGCTAACTTGCGAAGATGTGGATGAGTGATGATATGATGAAATTAATGAATGGACACTTACGAACGTCCAAGCCCAGACCGGAATTCGAACCCGGAACCCCTGGCGTCATAGCGCGATGTGCCAGTGGAAAGAAGAGTTTACAGGATTCTTGTTGGGGAACATGATGGTAAGAGACCTGTAGGAAGGCCAAGACGAAGATGGAGGGACAGGGGTTTTTCCAGGATTTTCCTCTTGGGGGGGGGGTGGAATCTTTGGGGGGATGTAAGTTTGGGGATGTTAAGTGCATATAGTGGACCGTTTTTAAAATGTTCGCCCTAATTCAATTTGTTCATAGATGTTTACAGAGATTAATGCCCCCCTCCCTTCCCTTCATGTAACATTTCAGAAGAAAGAAGATGTCAAATGCAGGAAAAGATGGGAAATAGATTTTTGTGATAATGTTTAAATCTAGTACTGAACATTAACATTTCAGTCTAACGTTTCGAGTATCACTTTCCGATAATGTTCAATACTAGATTTAATCAATCGAGATTCATAACGTTCAATACTAGATTTAATCAAAAGAAAAGAGATGACATTGAAAAACACAAAATTTAAACATATTATTACCAGGAATCATTTCGTGCAATTCTTAAACTAGTTACAAAGAAATTAGGAACACTTGCGCAACATTTTTTAACTATATTTGTATGGTTCTTGTCGTAGGTGTAACTCAGAGTTCATCTTATCTTTGGAGGGGGGGGGGGCGGGTGCACAATTCATCGATGAAATGCCAGTGACAATGAATTGCATGGGTGCGCGCACGCTTGTTTGTCTGAAGTAGTAATATTAAGTACAGATATAATATGACTCTTAAGTAATGAACATACTGCGAGCGAAGCGAGCGAGAAAATTTTTAGAACTATTTCTTTGCAAACTGATAATTCATATTATTAATTAAGCTTAGCGGCAATACTTTCATTTCACGATGCTTACTCTTAACAATCTTGCTTTGCTCGTTCGACATCCTCTTTACTTCAACACATGCCCCCTGCCCCCCCCCCCCTGTTCTAGCTTCAGTTAGAAAATATGCATATATATAATTCTAATAGTTCTATGTTGCGAGTGAGTTCCAAATTCTGCTGGTGTTTTCAAATCTCTGTTTAAACAATTATTCACAAACTAAAATAAAGTAATGAAACTCTTTTTTAAATTTAGAGCATGGCCATGAAGAAAGGGCAGGGGGTTACCTGGGCACTAAAGACAAATGGGGTGCCGATCAAGTAAAACAGATAAAAATAGAAAAGCGTAGTGCCCTGTGAAATTACTGGCACCTTATTAAATTAAAGTTATTGTCAATTTGCAAAGATATAGATTTAGTACTAATTGTCTTCCTCTTTTTATCTAGTCGGTTCTCTGACATAATGACATATTTAATTTTTTCCAACTTTTCAGAGGAAGCAAAGGAAGTGTAAGGAATTATACATAAAAATAAATTGAATTTACATTAATAATAATAATAATAATAATAAATTTTCTTTATTCAGCGGGCGAGGTTCAGCCAACGGCTGCTCTGCCACCTAACCCTTGTCAATATGAGAATACATATGAGATTATTATAAACTTATGGAGCAGTAAGCTAAACGTAAAAAAAAAATAATAATACAAATAAAAAATTAAAAAATTAAGAAAGAAAAAAAATACATAGGAATTAGTTGCATACAAAAACTAGAAATACAAAAGACAATAGTAATAATAATACAATAATACAATTCCTTTTAGTGAGTGACTTGATACCTTCAGTATGTGCCCCGACTCTGCCATTGTTCCATTAACAGCAGATCTTTTATTTTACCTTTGAAATATAATGGGTTATTTACACTAGCGATATTTTCAGGCAATGCATTCCATGCTTTGGGAGCCGAAAAGGAGAAAGATGATTTGTAGGCCGTGGTAGAGTGATGGGGTAAATCGAAGTTGTTCCGCTTACGGGTAACATACTGATGGATTTCGCTACGGGAATGCATCTTCTCAAACAGGTACTGTGGTTTACCTTCCGTCAGTATGCGGCGTATAAAACAGAGATAGTGCAACTTCCTTCTGTTTGCCATGGTAAGAACCTGATTATTATTTAAGAATGGAAGAATATGATCGGATCTTTTTGCTTGAAAAATGTATCGGAAGCAGGCATTTTGCACCATTTGTATTTTTTTACTGAGCTTTTGCGAGAGTTGAGGACCGTAAACATTATCACAATAGTCGAACAATGGGTAGATTAACGCTTGGATGAGTCTTAGCTTGCATTCCGCAGGGAGGAAGTCACGGAAACGATTCAGATTCCTAAGTGTTCCATAAGCTTTCCTACATTGCGTCTTTACATGTTCTGTCCAATCAAAAATTTCGTCAAAAATCAGACCAAGATTTTTAGCAGTGTTATTCCTGACAATGGGCAAATTGTTTATTTTGAGCTCGATCTTAATATTTTTAATTAACGACCTTGAATAATTAGAACCAATGATTATGAAAGTGGATTTTTCTGGATTTATTTTAAGACCGTTAGATACACACCAGTCACTGACGATGTTCAAGTCAGAATTTAGTGACTGTAGCTTATGTTCCAACGAAGCGTAATGATCTGAGAAATATAACTGGGTATCGTCTGCGTAAAAATGTGGAGTGAAGAATTTTATGACTTGCTGCAAATCTGCAGTGTAAAGGGTGAAGAGGAGGGGGCCTAATATCGATCCTTGCGGCACGCCTGCTTTCAGCGTTATAGGTTGAGACACGTGAGATGGTGAATTATGTAATACGACCCTTTGACGTCTGTTAAATAGATATGTTTGAAACCAGTTTAATGTTGAAGGAGAAAACTTGTAATATTTAAGTTTGGCTAATAATAAATCATGCTGCACAGTGTCAAAAGCCTTGCTGAGATCCAGAAGTACTAAAATAGTGACTTGCTGTTTGTCAATGGCATAGAGAATATCATCCACAACTTTAGCAAGAGCAGTGGCTGTGCTGTGTTTCTCACGAAATCCGGACTGGAGCGGGGGCAGTAAACTATTCGTGTTAACGTAGTTTAACGTCTGCGAATGCACTATTTTCTCGAGTACTTTAGATAGCACAGGCAAAAGACTGATAGGCCTAAAGTCATTGTAAGAAGTGGCGATCTGCTTTTTCTGAAGTGGCAGGATTCGTGCTTCTTTCCACATTTCAGGAAAGACGCCACTGGAAAGAGAGGAGTTGATGACGTGCGTTAGCGGAGATAAAACATAAGGCAAAGAAAGTTTGAGCATTTTAGTGCTGATACCATCTACTCCAAAACTATTTGAGCGTATACTATAAATAGTTCTATGTACATCTTTTTCAGTTACCTCAGTAAAGCTAAAATATTGTTCAGCGGTGGAACAGGTTTTGTTCTCGAAATTCTTTATTTGCTGAGCCTTAAGTGGAGGAGGAATTTCAGATTCATTGCAAATTTTACCAAAATGGTCATTAACAGCATCTAAATCTTCAGTGGTACTTATGAGAGAGAATGTATTATCGTGAGTCTTTTTATTGTTAACAATACCCAATTGTTTCAACTCATTCCATGTTTCTCTCCGGTTTAAATTTTTCCCGCCAAATTTGAAGGTAAGATAACATTTCTTTTCTTGTCTTATGACAGTTGTTGCAAAATTCCGGAGTTCTTTATATTGTTGCCAGTCGCTTGGATTGTTCGAACGTTTGAACTTTCGTAGCGCGTTATCTCTGATTCTCATCAACAATTTAACATTACTGGTGATCCACGGTGCATTTTTCTTATTGTGCTTTACGATTTTTAGAGGTGCGTGCGTGTCAAAAACATTTTGTATATTTGAGGTCAAAAACTCCACTTTATTATTAACATCATCAAGTGAGTAAAGCTTCGACCAATCTACATCAGTTATATCTTTTGCAAAACTTTCTTCGTTGAAGGTATTAAAATTTCTACAATAAACGTAACTCGCTTGAGGTTCCGGTTTCTGCAACAAGAAATCAGCGTACGCAACGCAGTGGTCTGATTTACCGATTGGGACAGTGACGTCAGTTTTATACAGTAATTCTGTATTGTCAACGGCTATGATGTCAAGCAGCGTTTTACTTTTTTCGGTGATACGGGTTGGTTTATTAACTATTTGCGTTAGACCAAATGAATCAAAAATCGATCTTAAAAGCCGTGTTTCTGGTTTATTCGGGGTGAGATAATCGCAGTTTACATCTCCTAACAGGAAGAGATTATCAACTAGTGGATAGATTTCGGACATTAATTCTTCGAACAATGTAAGTTTTGTGTATGGGACATTGGGCGGTCTGTATATGGAACATACACCAAACTGTTTATTCATGTACTTCAGAATCAAAGTTAATGTTTCGATGCCTTCAGTATTTGCTTTCGTCTCTATTGTTCGAACAGTTAAGTTAGATTTATGAAAAACTACAATTCCGCCACAGTTTTTCTTGGTTCTATTTTTTGTTAGCGTTTCATAACCCTGTATACTAATTAGAGATAGTGGTGTTCCGTCCTTTATCCAGCTTTCTGTAATGACAATCAAATCGAAGTCTCCCTCTTTTACAACAAGCCGCAGTTCGTCCATTTTCGGAACTAGCGATCTGACATTCGCGAGAGCGACACGGAAAAATGAGTCATTGCTTGGCCCTCCCCTTCCCGGCAGCTGGTCATTACCTCGGGGGTTAACGGGAACCGTCCTCACATTTGAGCCCTTGCAAGGAATGCAGTGAAAATCTTTGGATGTTTTCAGGCTTACCAACTATTGAATACTTCCTATTAAAGAGTAAAGGCTTACCTTGTCTCGTGGAACAAATGACAGGTCGGGCAGGTTGATATTTGGACACTGAGGTAACACGATTACACACATTTTCTTCATTACGTCACTCTTAATAGGACAAGGAAAAACATATATATAAAAAAGAATATGTTGAATGATGTTTTTTAAAGTATTTTCATTCTTTAGCGGCTACGGATTGATAGGATTTCAGGTCGGTAGATGAAGATGCACTATAGTTAATACACATTCACACTTAAGCACCAACACAAACTGTTCATGAAAGGGGGGGGGGGGTAAGGTACGATCACAGTAGATCCAGTTCTCTCATGCACGTGATGGTGTTCTTTCTGCCGTTCTCCGTACGGACGACGATCCTTCCGTCCTCGGTGTAGCAGTTTCGTCGGCCGAACTTGTCTTTGGCCGCACGTAGGATCTCTTGGCGTACGGCTGTGAGGGACTCCGTGATGAATATGGAACTCCCTGCTTCCTTGAGTTTCCTCTTGGAGGACCATACCAGGTGGCGGGTCCTATATGACGCAAACTTGACGATGATGCATCGCCTTCCTTCCTGCAGGGCGTCGGCCACAGAGCGATTCGGCTTCCCCAAACGATGGCATCGAGCAATATCCTCGCTTTTCACGTCCAGCTGTAGCGTCTTCTGCAGAACGTCAAGCACTTTTTCTTCTACGTTCTCCTTTATTTTCTCTTGAATTCCATGGATCAGCAGACATTCTCTTCGTGAATATTGTTCCATGGCGTCGATCTTGCCTTCATTTTGTACAATTCTATCCCGCAACGAGGCCAGTTCTTCCCTTTGTAGCCTAAATTTTTCCTCGATTCTGGCCTCCATTTTGGCAAGGGCTGCCTGCAGTTTCTTTATGGCTTCTAAATTCTGCGGAGTATCGGTCGTGTTTACTCGCAATTCACTCTCCATTGCTACCTTGAAGGAGGCTAACTCGTCCCGCACTTCCTTTTCAAATTTGTTGAGGCGATCGCCGAGTCCCTGGTCTTTTCCGGTGGCGCGTGGCATGTTGAGTTGGTACGCCTGATTTCGAAAGCGAACGGGAGGATCTGTCTGTGATGGAAAACAGCCTAACTTGTGATTTCTCTTCTTCGATTATATTCTTCTACCAGTGGATGAGCGTATTTTGGTGTTTTATACACACTTTACACACACTTATACAACTTTTGTTTATGTGAACAAAAGTCCAGCTACCTAATATCCAGCAAAAAATAACGTAAAACCCGGAGCCGATGTAAACGTTGCTAACTGTCGGGCGCCAAATTTATATCTGAGCATAGGCGCACGACGGCACTTGTCACTGCCTGCTGGAAAACGTGGAGAGAAAAATTTCGTTTGTTTCATTGTGCTCTTTGTGTTGGAAAGTGAAATAAATGCTATTCAATTTCTAAATAATTGAAAACAAAGCATTACCTCAATTTAGAAGTGAAAATTCCTTGCCTTTCCTTTGCAGCTAACATGCCATGCGTTTATTTGCTCATTTTATTTAGTTTTTTTTTTAAGGTTTATAGGCACATGACTCCTAATTCCCTGGAGTCTCTCGTTCAGTATTTGAAAGATAAACTCTCAACAGCGACAGGCGCATTTTCCAAAGTTTTGTAAGGGTATGAAATTCCTTGACCGATTTCGTTCAAATGCAATACCAGGTATCTATCAAACTTGCATCCCAACTTCCCACTATATTTTAAAGTATTATAGTGTTGCGAACCATAGAAACACAATTCACTACAAGGGGTCAAACCCGTAGCTTTGAATTTCTTCCCTAACTTATATCGTACATTTTTCTCATGAAAGAATCCAAAGGAAAATGCAACAAAATGTAAATTTCATTGACTCAGGGGTTGAATTTACAAATCTGTAACGTATTTAAGAAATATTTATTTAGATATTCAAACGCTGAACTGTGAACACTGTGCGCGGAATGTGCTCCCTGGAAGGAGGGCGAGAGGTCAGTTTGACATTCTCCAGATGGCAGTTTCCCTTCCCTAGAGCTGACCGAAACCTTGTCAAGGGTGCTGGTGTTACCAGGAAATGACCATGCTCCACATTCCACCCTCCTTCTTTGACACCTTGGTTTTAGTTGATCGAAAGGTCCATTGGACTACGCTTCTTGTCGAGCTACACATGGTTCCTTTCTGTTAATGTTGAAGTATTGTCATTCTATTGTTGATACAAAAATCCATATTTACACCCCCATACAGGGGGATGTTGCACTTTTCTGCTTGGGGGTGTTCGTCAAAATTTGGGAGGGTGTTGGGGGGTGTTAGGGGTGTGTGGATAAATCACTGTGAAGGGATAACATTGAGATGGAGGAAATAAAGGAAATCGTTAAGGATGGAAAAGATTGGATTGATCTTGCCCAGGACAGGAACAGATGGAAGGCTTGTGTTGCTGCAGCCATAAACCTTCGGGTTTAGGAAGGCTAGAGAGTTTGTTAGTAAAATGTTTATTATTATTAATTAATAACCAGAGTATAGTTAAGCAATAAAATATTTTGTAAATGAATGTAAATTTAGTTTAAGTTAGTTTTGTTGTTTATAAATACAGAAAATTACATTCATTATTGAGATACAGGTAGAAATACGATTACAAATTATCAAAATCATTTCACCAGTTTTTATAAGATTATAGAATCATTTTTGAATGGATCATTCTCATGAACTCGTTCACGATCTTAGTTTCGATGCATTAAGGTGTTTGTAATGAAATAAATCCTTACGCAATAAATAATCATCAAGCCGGCCCCCGTGGCGGAGTGGTTAGCACATCGCGTTGGGACACCAGGGGTCCCGGGTTCCAATCCTGGCTTTGGCATGGACGTTTGTGATGTCTATTCATCATATCATCACTCATCCCCATCTTCGCAAATTAGCCAAAAGTGGCACAAGAAGCGAAGTATAAATCAAATTAAATCAGATAAATAATCATGAAACAGATTAAGAGCCTCCCGATGGCGTAGTGATATCGTCGTCACTTTGTAACCACGAGGTTCCGGGTTCCATCCTCATTGGAGGCGCATAGTGGCAATTATCACATTGTAGTTACACGCTTCTTACGAGATTGTCGCATCATAAGATTTTGTTTTAAGTCAACAGGTGGTGATGCATGTGTAATATTGTTTGTTTCGAAGATATTTGTTGAGGGTTCAAGTCCCCTAAACCCGCTTACATACGCAAATGAGCAACAGCAATTCATTCAGTTCACGATGGGTGCGCGAACTCTCTCGCTCAGTAGCCGTCTTGTTTACATACATTCAGGATCTCACGCCCACCATACTACCAGATGGCGACAGAGTTGCAAACTGAAGATAAACATAACTAAATGTGGAAATTTTCTTGGCTATAATTTAAGATAACCTAGAGCAGTGTCCGAAATCCTGGGTGGGACGGGAGGGATTTCCCCCAACAACAATCTTGGCCTCAAAAATCCCCCCACAAAAAATTTCCGGGGGTGGGAGAGTTTTTGTTATAACAAACAAAAGATAAGCAATTACTTTTAATTTCAAATATACTTTACTAAGAATAATATCGAAAACACACAAATTAGCGTAGTTGTGAGTATTGAACGCATTCTCTCTCAAGTGACCGTCAATACACACAATAAAAGTAAAAATGAATGCAAAACAGTAATAACTATGAAATCTAATTGATTTATATTAACATAAACACAAACTAAACAAAAACTTGCACATAATAAAACCACTTGAACTACTATATTTCATAATTCATTAACATCTTTAATCAGTTGGTAAGGAAATTAGCTTCTTTGCAATATCTGATATGTATAAAAGCAACAAATTAATATCCTTTATGTAATTAACAATAATAATAATATAGGTATATATATATTTTTAATTGAGTAATGTATTTTTACTTTTATTAACATTACAAATATGTATATCGTATAATACATATGTTTGTGGAGGATTGATTTCGCACCCTGATCTAGAGGGCCTGCCAGTGGCGTGCCCGAGGGGGGTTGGTGGGGTCATAACCACCCCCCCCCCCCTTTGGCCCATCATTCCTAAAAAAAAGACAAATGCAAGGAAAGATGGCAAAAAGAGGACTGACTTCTAATAAAAGTATACATAACCCCCACCTTTCGAAAATTCTGGGTACGCCACTGCCTGTTACATCCATAGAATCTATGCAAGTGTTATTAAGCTTTCTCTCTCTTCTTTCCCGTTATAGTCATGCATCGCCATAGCTATTTCGAAAAGAAGGGCTCACGAGGTTACCAGCTTCAGACCTCATGAACGGTAGGTATATCGGGATGATAGAATCGAATAGATGGATTGAACGATAAAGCAAAACACAATGGTACCCATGCCTTGTACGAACCTGGGACTTCTGGCTTCGTATGTAAAATATAATTCATACACATTAAGGAAAATGACTTTTGCACTGGCTGAAAAGTGATAAAAACTTTACTTCAGCGTCTCATATATATTTTTCATATTTGAACTATCTCCATATATTTTTTTTATAATGTTCAGACCACATACCTATGCAGCTTGACTAATTTTTACTGCACATGTTTTTTATTTTAT
>NW_028143382.1:0-114000 GCF_977018435.1 Lepisma saccharinum
CTGCTTACGCTAGTGGTTCCAGGTGAATGTATATGTGTATGTGTGTGGGGGGGAGGGGGAGAAGGTCATTTTAAATGCAAGAAAGAAAATCGTCTGTAGCATGCATCTTTGAAAAGTCATGAGCCACCAATGGTTGAACAGGCCCAGGGCAAGTTGAACCAAATATACTAACTAACACTCTAGCCTTCTTGAACCCAAAGGTTCATGGCTGCAGCAACACAGGCCTTTCATCTGTCCCTGTCCTGAGCAAGAGCTATATACTCTTTTCCATCCCTACCAATTTCCTTTAGGTCCATCTCAACATTATCCCTCCATCTTCGTCTTAGTCTTCCTACTGGTCTCTTACCATCAGGTTTCCCAACAAGAATCCTGTAAATTTTTCTTTCCTCTCCCTTTCATGCCACATGGTCTGCCCATCTAAGTCTTCTTGATTTAAATATTCTAATAATATCTGAATACGAATACAAATTATGTACTTCTAAATTATGTACCCTTCTCCACTCACCTGTCTCCTCATCGCTTTTAGGCCCAAATATTTTCTTAAGGATCTTATTTTAAAAATACTCTCAATTTATGTTCCTCTTTCAGTGTAAGGGACCAAGTTTCAAATCCCTAAAATATTACAGGCAAAATTACTGTTTTGGGTATATTAACTTTTAGTTTCTTAGATATTAAACTAGAAGACAAAAGTTTATGAAGAGAAAAATAACATGCATTTCCTTAATTAAGCCTGCTTTTTATTTCTCTTTAATATCATTTTCATTTTTTAGTATTACTCTTAAGTACTTGAATTTGGAAACTCTTTCAAATGAGTTGTTATCAATAATTAGATTTTGATTATTACCTAACACTTGGTTTCAGCCTGTAAGCATTTATATTTAGTCTTCTCTTTGCTAACTTACAAACCTATCTCCTTAGCGGCTTTGCAAAATATTTTATCATTACGTTGTATTCTTAATTGTATTTACATCATCACCCAGTAAGTGTACATCATCTGCAAATGCTAACAGTTGAATCACACCTTTTAATTTTAGTCCTTCGTTAGTTTCTATTACCTTCCTAACAGCTTATTCTAAGGCAAAATTAAAGAGCAATGGAGATAATGCATCTCCTTGTTTTAATCCATCATGAATTGTAAATTTCTCATACATATTAATATCCACACGAATTTTATTTTCTGTTTCACTGGTGCATACTTTTATCATATTGACAAGCTTCTTTGGTATTCCAAACTTGACTAATATATTATATAATTTATCTCTTTTGACTGAATCATATGCTTTTTTAAAATCAATGAATAGCTGATGGACACTTTGATTATACAAACCAAAAATACAGAGTTCAAAAATATCTACTGCATCCATGTTATAGTACATATTAAGTTTAACATGAAAAGTAGAACTGTTTCTTTAACACTACCAGCAGGCAATACTGGGTGAAATAGAGTATTTTGTTGTAGTTCATTTCCACTTAACTATTTGCAGTATATACACATGATAATTTACATTCAACAATGTATAATACAATTTGAATTTGATTGTTGATCAGATTCATTCATTCATACTTTATTGGTTTTAGCTGTTATACCAGCTCTACACCAAGTGTCCTAAAAATATGTCATGCATGACACTGTTACACAAATTACAAATTTTGAATATATACAGATTTCTTATACATAATTTATCTACATCATTATCATACAAATTTAAAATTGATAATAAATACAATTGTTATATCTGGTGACTATATCAAGTTACACATTTTGAATATTTACAATTTTCATATGTCTATATTAATATCATGAAAAAATCTACAAATGATAAATACAATTGTTACATCTGGTGACGATATTAAACAGGATAAAGAAGTTGGAAGAGGTATTTCTTTTTTTATTAGATTCTTGAATAACATCTCCCTTTGAGTGGTATAAAGTGGACATTGAAATATAACATGATGAGCATCTTCCTGATCTAGATTGCACTTGCACATAGGTGAATTTACTAAATTAATTTTATATAAATGGTGATTTAAACGTATGTGACCTGATCTCAATCTTACTATTAAAACTAAAAACTTTCTGGGTATATTAAATGTATAAAACCACGGAGTCTTATTGTTTAAATTTAGTACATTTTTATATGAATGACCCATATATGTAAATTTTTGTTTGACCCATATCTCCCAATCTTGTTGAATTTTGTTTTTAACTCTTGGTAACATATCTGTATATGATAATAATATATTTGTTCTGTGATCCATAATTCTTGCTTCTTTAGCATTGTTGATCAGAGGAATTATTTTTTAGGTAAGGAATGTGTTCTATTGTTATGGATGCTAGGATTGCTATGGATTTAGCAGAGAATCCCAACTGTCTCTCAGTATGATGATGAATGGAATCAATGAAATCTTCAGCTTTCTCACATTACAGTACAGAAATATCGAGAAGAGTAACAACAATTTGACTCTAATGAAGACGTCCCAGTCCAGCATCAAAAGTCGAATGCAAGCAACACATGATTTGTAGAAGGTTGGTTTCTAATGTGTTGAGAACTGTAGTTTATTTAGAAAAATTAAATTTTTCAATGGCAAAATGAATGTTATAAAGCATTGCCCAATTACCAATTCTTTGAACATGCAATTTTAATATTAATTAATATTATATTCAGATTATTTACAGGGTCAAAATACAGAAATGTATAGAGGACACTAAAACAAACAACATTTCTCAGTAACATTTTTGTCATTTTTCAGTGCTACAAATGTTCCAGAAAGCCTATTTTGTTGCCTGTATGCTGGCAACTCAACATAAGTTACATGTATATTTTTTTTCGAAGTCTTACCTAGGGTTTTTAGGGTATATTCAAACTCGAAGGGATTGGGGTTTGTGGCATTTTTCAACCCTTTGCTGAAGTAATTAGGCTATTTACTAGGGAACAAACACTACATATTTTGAGAAATTATTACCTTTATTATATGTCTCTAATTTTTAGATTGTTTTTGTCTTTACTTGCTATCTCTTCCTAACTTTGATGTTCTCTCTTTTAAAGAATACAGGACCAAAGGGAGGTTATGACCCCCATAAATCTGGCCCTCCTTGGGCAAGTCACTGTCTTGTATTAAGTGATTTGCATGTCAGTGGGTTGTTATTAGACGAAAGGTGTGCATGCCATGAAGGAATGAACATATATTGTGAGGAAGAAACAGGAACGAAAACTGAATATTTTGCTCCATAGGTAAAGTCTTTACTTATACCAAGGATAATATTGGAGGAAGATGTAAACAACCTTGTCAGTTCTCCTGGGCCTGCCCTGTTCTGGGGTGCAATTTTTCTCATTCCCCATTACCAATATATGCAAAATGTTGTAGAAATTTAAGATTCTTATTGTGTAATTCTTCAATCCTAGTTTAATCTTGAAATCATGTGATGTGGCACAACATACTTTTTTAATGTTTAATGTGGATGCTCATAAACAAAACTCATTAATTAATTCATTCATTGTTTTCTGCCTCAATACGCAGGTTTTTCACTGCTACCTTCAGACTTCCTGAACTTTTGACTTGTACCTCATGTTAGTATATTAGGGTCATCCAAAGTGAAATCAGCCAATTGAAGGAAAAAAAAAGTTGCTTCGTGCACATGGATTTACTTCAATTTTTTTTAACTGATAGATACTTGGTCCAATATAACAAATATGTAATATTAGACTTGTCCAATTAATACGTCGAAAGTTACGAATTTTTGAAAATTTGAAGAAAGGTATCTAGGAAGATTGAAAGATGAAATTAAGATTTGGGAAGAAGATAGAGAAAGCAGGTCTCCAAGGAGAATGAAGAAGAGATATATTTTTGAAGGATACCAAAGGCAGATCTCGAAGGACAATAAAAGGTATTGTGAGATATGGGGATGGTGTGAGATATAGGGATGGACATATTAGGAAGAGAATGATTCCATGGAGAATGGAAGATGAGATAAGAAATAAGGAGGGTGATAGGAGGTATCGATGACTCGAGGGAAAATGGAGAGTGAGAAAAGGAGTAGGGAAGGGGATAGGAACGAGTGTGACGCACAAGAAAATGGGCTTTTAGATAAGGTGTAGGGAGGAATACAGGAGAATGCCAGTCCCAGAAAAGGAAATAGATGATGAGATAAGGTGCAGGGATGGATATAGGAGAAAGCTAGGCCTCCACAAAGAATGGAGGGTGTGACTGTGGCAAGAAGAAAGGAGAAAGATAGATTGGATAAAGGTCTCTAGGGAGAATAGAGTGTGAGTTAAGGTATATGGATAGAGATAGAAGGAAGTCAGGCCTCCATGGAGAATTAGGGTGAGATATGGAGTAGTGAACGATAAGGAGGAAGCAAGTCCTCTGAGGAATATGAAGTGTGAAATAAAGAGTATTGAGAGATGTGGGAGGAATGAGTTCTCCAAGGTGAATGGAGAGTTACATGAGAAGTAAGGAGGAAAAATATAATATAACGAGTCCTTCAAGATGAATGGAGGGTAAAAATAAGGAGTGGAGTGGGATATAGGAGGATACCAAGCCTCCACAAAGAATGGAGGTTGAGATAAGGAGTAGTGAGAGAGATTGGATGTAGCCAGGCCTCTGAGGAGAATAGTGAGAGTCGTGGTTGAGTTAAGGTGTAAGGATAGAGATAGGAGGAAGTCTGGCCTCCATTGAGAATGGATAGTGATGTGTGGAGTAGTAAGTGATATAATAGGCAGCAAAACCTCCAAGGAGAATGAAGGGTGAGAAAAGGAGTAAGGATTGAGATAGGATGGATAGAGGCCTCCAAAGAAAATAGAGGGTGAGTTAAGGGGTATGGAGGGACATAGGAGGAAGCATGTCATCCAAACAGAATGAAGTTTATGATAAGGAGTATGGGGGGATGAAGGAGGAAGCGAGTCTTCCAATAAGAATGAAATGTGAGATTATGACTACTGAGGGAAATAGGAGAAATTTGAGTTCTTGAAGTAAAATAGAGGGTTGGATTAGGACCAGGGGAGTAATAGAAGGAAGCACGCACTCCAAGGAGAATGGAGGATTGGATAAGGAGTAGGGAGGTGGATAGGAGGAAGCTAGGCCTCCAAGGAGAAAAGAAGTTTAGATAAGGAATAAAGAAGGATGTAGGAGGAGGCCAGAGCTCCAAGGAGAATTGAGGGTTAGATAAGAAGTCTGAAGGGTAATAGATGGGAGCAATTCCTCCAAGGAGAATGGAGGAGATTTCAAGGAAGCTAGGTCTCCAAGGAGAATGGAGTGTTAGATAAGGAGTGGGGAGGGTACTGGGAGTCAGTGAGTTCTCCAAAAAGAATGGAGGTTGAGATAAGAAAAAGGAGTTAAGTAGGTGGAATCAAGTCCTTAAAGTAGAATAAAGGGTTGGATGGGAGTAATGTAGAAGGAAGGCAGGCCCTCAAGGAGAATGAAGGTGTAGATGAGGAGTGAGGAGGGTAAGACGAGGAAGTGCACCCTCCAAGGAGAATGGAGGATTGGATAAGGAGTAGGGATGGGATAGGAAAAAGCTAGGCCTCCAAGGAGAATGGAAAGTTAGATGAGGAGACGTGAGGGAGGTAGGAAGAGATCAGGCTTCCAAGGAGAATGGATGGTTAGATAAGAAGTTGGAAAGGTAATACAAGAAGCAAGTCCTCGAGGGAGAATGGTGAATTAGATAAGGAAAAGGGAGGGGGATAGCAGGAAGCTAGGCCTCCAAGGGGAAGGGAGGGTTATATAAGGAGTTGGGATGGATGTAGGAGGAGACCAGGCTTCCAAGGAGAAGTGAGGGTTAGATAAGGAGTTGGATGGGTAATAGGAGGAAGTGAGACCTCCAAGGAGAACGTGGTATTGTACAAGGAGTAGGGAGGGGGATAGGATGAAACAGGGCCTTTAAGGAAATTACAGGGGAATAAGAATGTGATGTGATGATGGTAGGATTGGAGAGTAGGATAAGAGATGAAGTAGGAGATAGAAATGGAAAAGACAAGTTAGAATTGGGACAGGGGAAAGTAAGAGTGCTAGAAGATTTAAAGTGTTACTTACCCAACATGAGTTGGTGCTATATCCTTTCACATCAGTGATCTCTCATGTTGATGGTGTCTTCTCTCTGCATCTTAATGGTCTTCATGCTCTGTACTATTAACCTCAAAGCAGCATTGTTTGTATACATCTATGTCTTGTTGAGTTTCCTACATTTCTTTGCAGCGGAAGTGGTTCCTGTACAATCAAAGATAGGACAGAAGGATATTTCAGTGTTGTAAAAAAAAAATAAAAAAAAGGAAGGTTAGCATCAAAATTATTATGTTACATTTTATCACCCTATTGCAATATATGAAGAGAATATCTATATTAGAATAAATTTCCAAAATATTCACAATTGTGTCCATGAATCCACTTTATTTTCATTAGGGTACAATTCCTAGTTTTTAAGTCTCAGCTAATTTAATAATATATTCACATTATGCATAGTATGGTAGCTTATGAATGATGAAACGTTTAATATATTTGCTTGGTATCCTCCTATATCCCACCCCACTCCTTATTTTTACCCTCCATTCATCTTGAAGGTCTCGTTATATTATATTTTTCCTCCTTACTTCTCATGTAACTGTCCATTCACCTTGGAGAACTCATTCCTCCCACATCTCTCAATACTCTTTATTTCACACTTCATATTCCTCAGAGGACTTGCTTCCTCCTTATCGTTCACTACTCCATATCTCACCCTAATTCTCCATGGAGACCTGACTTCCTTCTATCTCTATCCATATACCTTAACTCATACTCTATTCTCCTTAGAGACCTTTATTCAATCTATCTTTCTTCTTGCCACAGTCACACCCTCCATTCTTTGTGGAGGCCTGGCTTTCTCCTATATCCATCCCTGCACCTTATCTCATCATCTATTTCCTTTTCTGGGACTGGCATTCTCCTGTATTCCTCCCTACACCTTATCTAAAAGTCCATTTTCTTGTGCGTCACACTCGTTCCTATCCCCTTCCCTACTCCTTTTCTCACTCTCCATTTTCCCTCGAGTCATCGATACCTCCTATCACCCTCCTTATTTCTTATCTCATCTTCCATTCTCCATGGAATCATTCTCTTCCTAATATATCCATCCCTATATCTCACACCATCCCCATATCTCACAATACTTTTATTGTCCTTCGAGATCTGCCTTTGGTATCCTTCAAAAATATATCTCTTCTGCATTCTCCTTGGAGACCTGCTTTTTCTGTCTTCTTCCCAAATCTTAATTTCATCCTTCAATCTTCCTAGATACCTTTCTTCACTATATATCCTGCCCTACACTTTAATGCACCCTGCAATCTTCTTAGAGGCCTGTCTTTCTCCTATCTCCTCCATACTCCTTATCTCACCTTCCATTCTCCTTGGAGGCCTGGCTACATCTTATCTCCCTCTCTATGACTTACCTCACTCTACATTCTACAACGAGCCCTTGGTTCTTCCTATCCACCATTCTAGTCCTTATCTCAACCTCCATATTGGAGGAAGCCAGTCCTGACAGGAGAATGGAGGGTGAGATGAGGAGTAAGGCATGAGATAGGATATTCTCCTCTGAGGAGAATAGTGTGTGAGATATGGTGTAGGGAGGGATGGCAGGCCTTCACGGAGAGTGGATTTTGAGATAAAGAGTGTGGAGGGAAATAGGAGGAAACATGTTCTCTGAAGAGAATGGAGGTGAGAAAAGGAGTAGGGAGGAATGTAGTAGGAAGCCAGCCCTCCAAGGAGAATGGAGGGTGAGATAAGGATTACGTAGAATGATGGAATAGAGCAAGGCCTCCAAGGAAAGTAATTGGTGAGATACGGAGTAAGGAGGGAGATAATAGGAAGTGAGTACTCCAAGGAAAATAAAATGTCGTATAAGGAGTTAGGGATAAAGGGATAAGGAGTTAGGGGGATGTAGGAAGGAGGCAGACCTAGAAATAGAATGGAGGGTGAGGTAAGGATTAGTGATCGAGATAGAATGGAGACAGGCGTCTAAGGAAAATAGTGAGTAAGATAATAGTATAATTACAGAAAGAGGAGGGAAGCCAGGCCTGCAAGGAGAATGGAGGGTGAAATAGGGAGTAGGGATGGAAATAAGAGGAAGCGAGTTCATCAAGGAGAATGGAGGGTGATATGAGGAATGGTGAGGGATATAGGATGGAGGAAAATAGTGACTGAGGTATTCAGTGTGAAAGCAAATAGTAGGAAGCGAGTCCTCTGCGGAGAATGGTGTGTGAAAAAAGCGTAGTGAGGGAGGTATGATGGAACCAGCCTCTAAAGAAAATAGTAACATGTGGTGTGTAGAGATAAATAAGAGGAAACAAGTCCTCCAAGGAGATTGGAGAGTAACATATGGAGTAGTGAGGAAGATAGAAAGGAGCCAGCATTTAAAGTCGATAGTGGCTGAGATATGGAATATGAAGGAAAAAAGCAGAGACCGAATATATTAGTCGAGTTTGGAATATGTAAGAAGCTTGTTAGTATGATAAAAGTATGCACCAGTGAAACAGAAAGTAAAATTCGTGTGGGTATTAATGTGTCTGACAAACTTACAATTCATGATGGGTTAAAACAAGGAGATGCATTATCTCCATTGCTCTTTAATTTTGCCTTAGAATATGCTGTTAGGAAGGTAAAAGAAACTAAAGAAGGACTAAAATTAAATGGTGTGACTCAGTTGTTAGCATATGCAGATGATGTAAATACAATTAAGAATAATGCTAAAATATTTTTCAAAACTGCTAAAGAGATAGGTTTGGAAGTTAACAAAGAGAAAACTAAATATATGCTTACAGGTCGAAACCAAGTGTTAGGTAATAATCAAAATCTAATTATTGATAACAACTCGTTTGAACCAGTTTCCAAATTCAAGTACTTAGGAGTAATATTAACAAATGAAAATTATATTAAAGAGGAAAAAAAAAAGTAGGCTTAATTCAGGAAATGCATGTTATTTCTCTCTTCATAAACTTTTGTCTTCTCGTTTAATATCTAAGAAACTAAAAGTTAAAATATACAAAAGAGTAATTTTGCCTGTAGTATTATATGGGTGTGAAACTTGGTCCATTACATTGAAAGAGGAACATAAATTGAGAGTATTTGAAAATAAGATCCTTAGGAAAATATTTGGACCTAAAAGGGATGAGGAGACAGGTGAGTGGAGAAGGTTACATAATTTAGAACTACATAATTTGTATTCGTCCAGATATTATTAGAATAATTAAATGAAGAAGACTTAGGTGGACAGGTCATGAGGCACGACTGGGAGAGGAAAGAGGAGTTTACAGGATTCTTGTTGGGAAACCTGATGGTAAGAGACCTGTAGGAAGGCCAAGACCTAAAGTAAATTGGTAGGGATGGAAAAGAGTATATAGATCTTGCTCAAGATAGGGACAGATAGAAGGCCTGTATTGCTGCAGCCTAGGGATGGCCAGATCCGGATCCTAGCGGATCCGGTACTTTCGGATCTGGATCCAGAACTTTCGGATTTGGATCCAGAATTTTTGGATCCAGATCCAGAACTTTCGGATTTGGATCCAGAATTTTTGGATCTGGATCCAGTACTTTCGGATCTGGATCCAGAATTTTTGGATCCGGATCCAAAACTTTCGGATCTGGATCCGGTACTTTCGGATAGGGATCCGGTGCTTTTGGATCCGGATCCAGAATTTTCGGATCCGGATCCATTTTGCCATCCCACATGCGCTTCTTTGGAAAGTAACAATGTGCTTATAACATATTGTTACCTGCTAATATACATATACATACACACATATATATGTAGTGTGTGTGCGCGCGTGCGCGATTTGTAATTAATTAATACACTTACAAGGGAGGTCTAAGTCTCCCCCTCCGATTTCCATGAAACTTGCAGGGCCCAAATGTAGAAATACGTGTTTTTTTGTTTCGGCAAAAAATTTGTTCTAGGGGGCAACCACCTCTCAAATGTCAAGATGAGGACAAATTGAAGTGGGGATCTGACCCCTGTGTTCCCCTCCGATTTCCATGAAACGTGGCAGGTGTATAGTAGGGATGGTCAGATCCGGATCCTAGCGGATCCGAAATCCAGATCCAGAACTTTATTTTAATTTGTAGAACTGTAACTGTAGAACAATTGTATAATTTTTGTATAACATCTCTATCTTGTTATATGTGTTAAAGGTTTCATCCTGGAATGGAATTTCTCACATTTATGTGTGTTTTCATTCCCCCCCCCCTCAAATGTCAAGATGAGGAGAAATTGAAGTGGGGATCTGTTATGTCCTAATATTAATGACATAAACAGAAATAAACATCTCAAGATTGGAACTTGATAATTAAATATAAGGTGATCTAAAAAGGCTGCCCCTTTTCAATTGGTGAGTATAACTTTATTTTGGCGAATAATTGCAAGCTACAAGGACAGAAGTGTTGCACAGACATGGGAGTTTGATACAAGATATGTCAATCAGGTTGTGAATGTCACATCACATCACGTCTCACTTAAGTTTTGAATATAACATCACTCAGGTGAGCACCACCGTTGTTGGAGCACTCATGAAGCCGAGCCACGAAGCTACGCCGCAATGTATTCTTCAGCATAGCAACCGGAATAGCAGCGATTTCACGGCGGATGTTCGCCTCCAGTTCCTGGATCGTTCCTGGGCGGGTTTCGTAGACCCGGGACTTCAGGTATCCCCACAAGAAAAAATCAGCTGCCGTCAGATCCGGCGAACGTGCCGGCCAAGCCACGTCGCCATATCGGGAGATGAGGTGGCCGGGAAAAAGGTCGCACAATTTGGCAATGGACACACGGGCTGTGTGTGCAGTTGCACCGTCCTGTTGGAACCATGTGATCAGAGGAAGGCGTTGGAGTGCCGGCACGAGAAAGTCTTGGAGCATGGTCACATAACGCTCTGAATTGACAGTACACGTGGCACCAGTGGCATCGCGAAAGAAGTATGGTTCGATGATTCCTGATGTACTGATCCCACACCACACAGTTAACTTGGGACTGTGCAACTCACACTGATGCAATCGCCGTGGGTTTTCTGTACCCCAGAAACGGCAATTCTGTTTGTTGACCGACACCGATAGCAAAAAGTGTGCCTCGTCAGACATCAGAAGGTTGTCGACAATGCGTGCATCTTGTGCCCACATGTCGAGAAACGTGTCACAAAACTGAACACGTGCCACTTTGTCGGCTGCGGTCATTGCTTGCACTACTTGCACCTTATACGCTCGTGTATGTAAATCCAAGTGTAAAATGCGATGTAAACTGCCATACGTCATATGCAATGCTTGCGATCTGCGGCGCACTGATCTTCGTGGACTTCTTTGGATGTCATCCCGCACACGGTTGATGTGTTCCTGTGTCCTTACAGCTCGGGGTCGTCCAGGAGACGACCTGTGTCGTACTGAACCCTCCTCGTGCCATTTCGCTACCCAGCGCCGTATGGTGTGTTTGTCCGGTGCGTCTCTATGCTGGCCTAGTCGGCGGAAAGCTCGTTGGGTTGCAACAATGGACTTGCTTTTTATAATCAGCTCTACCGCGCGAACACGGTCTTGCACATTCCACTTCTCCATCGCAACTGATTCTCCCACTATTCGTGAATACGCTTCACTGCCGCCAGCGCGCGCCGGCCAGTGTTGGCTTTGCAGTAGCCAATTGAAAAGGGGTGGCCTTTTTGGATCACCTTGTATATTCAAACTTGTAATAAGGTGGATTACATGATTAAAACTTAAACATCCATAAGACACATAAACAAGATGCATAATCGTTGCTATGCACAGACTATGTACATTGGTCATAACTGCTAGTTCACCACATACAATAATGTATTTTATAATATATATCAATCTTCTCCCCTTCTAGAGAAAACAAACTTATGAGGGGTAAAACGCTCTTGGCCTTTTTACTCTTTGAGATTTCCTTCTTACAAAATCACTTCCTCCCTTCGAAGACAAACTTGTTCCTGGACCAAGTCTGCTCGCTTCCTTCGAATATGATCTACTTTCTTGCTTCGGAGACGAACTGTGAGCATTGTGTTCTTCACTGTCGCTTAGTTCCTGCTGATGCATTTCATTTTTAATTGGAGGATATAAATATGCATGATATGCACTATCGTCATATTCCTTGGGTATTTCGGACTGATTTGAATCTCCTCCTGTTTCATGAAGAATCTTTAAAAATGAATAGTGTACATTTCTGTATCTGCCACTTTCTACATCTCTTACTTTATACACTGCAAAACTGCATCTTTCAATAATCTCTCCTTTCCGATATATCTTTCTTTCAGGGCAGTAATAATATACTTTACTTCCAATTGAAAATTTCTCACATTCATAATGAACATTTTTAGTGTCATCTTTAATGATTATATTACTTGCAGTGTTGTAAGAAAACATTAATGAACTTGGGAGATGTTCCAGTTGATGGCAATGGAGTGTTGTTATGCCAGTGTATTACTGTACGCAGTAGTGATTCTACTTCAGTATTTAATTTTCTAACATCCCCTTTTGGAAAATCTCCTATGAGGGTTAGATACCTTTTCAAGGTATTGACTGTTCTCTCAGCCAACCCGTTTCCCGAAGGTTTATATGGGCAGGAATGCTTTAGTTCAATGCCCAACCTTTGGCAGAACATCTTAAATTGTTCACTTGCAAAGGGTTGTCCATTATCTGAGACTAACTCTTTTGGATAACCAAGTATGTAAAATTGGCTTTTTAAATGTCTAATTGCTTCCTGAGCCGTTAAATTAGAACATTGCCAAACATTCAAAAATTTCGTGTGAGCATCAACACACAACAGGAATAAATAACCATTAAAATAGAAATGATCGACATGTACACGTTCCATGGGTTGTGATGTCGGTGTCCATGATCTAAATTGTTTTGCTGGAGCTCTTGCATTCGTCTGACAAACATCACATTTTGCAACAAAACTTTCAATGTCAGAAGTCATTTTAGGCCACCAAATTAAATCTCTGCAAATCTGTTTTAATCTCACTACACCACTGTGCAGGCCATGAATTTGAGTCAGAAACTTGCATCTCAGTGTCTCTGGCAATACAATTCTATTTCCCCACATCAACAATCCATCTTCTGTTGATAGTTCCAGACGTTTCTTCCATAAAGCTGCTGCTTCCTCATGGATTTGTGGATCAATTCCTCTTGACCAACCATTCTTAACGTAAATTGTTATTTTAGACAACAAACTATAGCTTTTTGTATGCTCCTTGATCTCAGATATGCGTAACGGTTGTAACTTTTGTTCTAGATCCGCATACGCTGTTAAAACAAAATCTGATTGCAATTCTTCAGGTAGTGGTAATCTTGACAAAGCGTCTGCTATTGGAACCTTCTTAGAATACACTATTTCATAATTCAGAGATGCCATGAATATTTTCCACCTCTGCCAACGTGCATTCTGTTGCATTGGTACTGGTGTATTCGAATCAAGCAATGATTTTGCAGTCGTTGAATCAGTGTATATTGTAAATTTTTGACCTGCCAGATATAAATAAAAATGCTTAACAGACGAAACAATGGCTAATGCCTCTCTTTCTCCCTGACAGTAATTCCTCTGAGCAGGTGAAAGTGTGGCTGAAAAACATGCCACTGTTCGATGTTCGCCATTTATCTTGTGCCCTAATCGTCCTCCAACACCGTAGCAAGAACTATCTGTTTCTAGGATTATTTCTTTTCAAGGATCGAAAGAAATTATAGCAGGTGTCTGAACAATCTTATCTTTAACAGCCTTAAATTCCGACACACATTGATTAGACCACAACCATTTTTCGCCTTTCCTCAGAAGTCGATATAGGTGTGGTATTGTAGATGACAAGTTGTGTAGAAAACGGCTTTGAAATGCAACCATCCCTAAAAAACTTTGTAGTTGAACCTTATCCTTTGGCTCTGGACTTTCTAAAATAGCACGCACATGCTTTTCAGTTGGTGTGATTCCATTTGCCGTAAAACGTCTTCCTAAGTAAATCACTTCTTGCACTAGGAATTCAGATTTACTTAAATTGACCTTAACATTATAATCTTTAAAGCGTTCCAGAACTTGTTTTGTTCTTAGGAAACATTCTTGTAGACTATCTCCGGAAATGATAACATCATCAATAAATGCTGCAACTCTTTCCAATCCTGCTAAAATTGAATCAATTACCTGTTGGAAAAGCTGAGACGAAACATTTGTACCAAATGGTAAACGTTGCATTTTGTACAAGTGAGAATCATAATTTAAACGTAATATGTTTTGTGAGTCTGGATGCAAACTAACTTGTAAAAATGCTGAACGTAAATCAAGCCTGGTGTAGTACTTTCCTATTTTAACTTTTTGTAAAATATCAGGAAAATCTGGTAGAGGATACACCAAACCATCGGTTTGAAAATTGACCGTTTTCGAGTAATCTACACAGATACGTATAGAATTATTTGATTTCTTAACTGGCATAATAGGACTTGCCCATTCTGAATGTTCTATAGGAGCTATAATATTCTGCTTACACATATTATCTATTTCTTCTTTTATTTGATCTCGTAATGAATAAGCTATTCTGTACGCTTTCCTGAACACAGGCCTAGCATTCTTCTGTAAAGGTATTGATACCTTGAAATCTTTAATGGGTGTACTAATATCCTCATTAAACAGTTCTGCAAAAGATGTCAGTAATTGTGAACGACAGTCTTCAATGTTCATTTGTTTCATATTACTTGAATTATTTACGTCAGCTTTGCGTTTGTTCAGAATCATGTCTTTGCTTTTTTGCCCTTGCACATTTGATGTTCGTGAACATTCACCTATATCATCAATCCTTTGCTGATGTACCTTTGGAGTATCCATTATGGCTGAATGCTGAATTTTCGAACAAGCATCTGGTAGCGAATCTTTTGATTCCAAACCTAAGCAAGTATGTGTAGAATCTTCATTTTGAATGTAATCAGTTTCAGGAAACTCATTTTGAAGTTTGCTGCGCCAATCACCAAATAATATGTTCATTCCAACTCTACCAATTAATATATTTGTATTAATCTTATCGCCAACAACAAAAGGCATCATGCACATTTTGCCATGATAGTAAAGTTTTAAGTTTAATTGGCCTAATAAACACAATCTTTCACCTGATATCAACGTATATGAATTTAATAACGGACTCAGTGTGAAGTTGCCAATAAGATTAGTTAACAAATCTTTTGAAATGAAATTAGCAAAACTACCAGAATCGACAATAGCTTCTAACGATTGGTCTTGTATTATAATATCAATGTACAAAGGTAAACGTTCATTTCTCAATGAAATCTGATCAGATGCATGTTGCAAATTAGAAATAGATTCGTTTGCTTTTTTATTGTACATTTGTTGCGTGTTCATAGTTAAAAAAGTATATGCACTATCTTCTTGCACGGAGAATAAGTTAAGTTGAGAATTGTATTCTCCATAACCATTAGCTTTGGTATCCAAATTAATGTTTCTCATTTCACAATTTCCTTTATAAATACTAGATAAATTGACTGCAGGTTCCTTCCATTGTTTCTTTCGAAACATGCAGCCAAGAAATGTCCTTTCTTCTTACAGAAACTGCAAATAGCATTGAATGCAGGACAGTTCTCCTTGAATGTACAACCTAACCTTGCACAGCGCTTACATTTTATATCATTTGCCTGATTTTGCCATGATACAAATTTTTGGCTAAATGCAGTATGTGGTTTAGATTGTGGCATGCCTTTGTATGCATTATTTGTTCCGAATCTTGATTCTCTTGTATCTTGTTGATTCTTTGAAAAATGAGCTTTAGCAAACGAATTGTTTGTACCGAATCTACGTGAGCCTTGTATTTGTTTATTTTCACCTACCAAAAATGCATTTTGATTGACTTTATTTTTATTTGTGCGTATTATCTCATGTTGGAGTACTACATCACAAACCTTTTCGAATGTGTTGGGCATGTCTGACAGTAATCTATCTTTTAGTATACTATCGGGTAGTCCAAACACAAGTTTTTCTCTAAGACGAGTGTCTAATTCATCTGTTGTAAACTCACAAGTTATTGCAGCAATTTTTAAACGATTTATGTACGATGTAGCTGTCTCACCTTGCTCTTGCTTTATTTGCATAAAAGCGAATCGTTGAATCCATTTATTAACCTGTGGTGCATATATTTTTCGCAATGTATCAAAGAGTTCCTCCAAGGTGCAATCTTGTGGATCCTTTGGACTTAATCTGTGTTCCAGCTCTTGATATGGTAAACTACCGATTACAGAAATAAGAGTAAACACTCGTTTCCTCTCTTGTATATCGTTAGCCTCAATAAAAGCCTTGAATCATTTAATATACGAATTTATATCCTGGCTTGGGTTATAAGCCTCAAATGCAGGTATAAAACTTATGTGTTTTTCCATACTGGCTTACTTGGACTTAATTACTATAATTCTACTTACAGTAGTAATTATTTATCTTAATCCCATCCTCGTCGCCATTTTGTTATGTCCTAATATTAATGACATAAACAGAAATAAACATCTCAAGATTGGAACTTGATAATTAAATATATTCAAACTTGTAACAAGGTGGATTACATGATTTATACACACACCTGCCAAGTATCATGGAAATCGGAGGGGGACACGGGTCCGATCCTCACTTCAATTTGTCCTCATCTTGACATTTGATTGGGGGTTTGCCCCCTAAAACAGTTTTTTAGCTGAAACAAAAAGCACGTATTTCTTCATTTGGGCCCGTTTATACACACACCGGTCAAGTATCATGGAAATCGGAGGGGGACACAGGGGTCAGATCCTCACTTCAATTTGTCCTCATCTTGACATTTGAGGGGGTTTTGCCCCCTAAAACTGTTTTTTAGCTGAAACAAAAAAACACGTAATTCTGCCTTTGGGCCCCACTATACACCTGCCAAGTTTCATGGAAATCGGAGGGGGATACTTAGATAACCTCCCTTGTAATTATTTAACACTGCATATATTATAATGTTTTATTTTAATTTGTAGAACTGTAACTGTAGAACAATTGTATAATTTTTGTATAACATTTCTATCTTGTTATATGTGTTAAAGGTTTCATCCTGGAATGGAATGTCTCACATTTATGTGTGTTTTCATTTCCAATACATTCGAATGAATACATATTCATTTCAATGGCATTTACAAAATCACCTCTGACATGTGTGCACGAGTGTGTTAGCCGATGCGTAGCAAAGTATTTTAGGAACAACACTTGAAAAAAATTCTTGTAGGACTAACGAAAGTCTTTGTAATCGAAGATCATAATACCTTTTAAGTTGTGGTAATATTATAATGGGATTGAGATACGAAACTCTCGGATCCGGATCCGGACTTTCGGATCCGGATCCAGATCCGAAACTTTCAGACCCGGATCCGGATCCGGAATTTTCAGATCCGGATCCAGAATTTTCGGATCCAGATCCGTAACTTTTGGATCCGGATCCGCGGATCCGGAACTCTCGGATCTGGATCCAGATCCAGATCCGAAACTTTTGGATCTGGATCCGAACGGATCTGGATTTTTCGGATCCGGATCCGTTTGGCCATCCCTACTGCATCCATGAACCTTCGGGTTTAAGAAGGTTAGAGAGTTAGTTAGTATACAAACTGCAGTAACGAATGTATACAATATTGAGCAAACATAAATATGTTGCTCTTCAACATATATATTGGAATATTTTGTGATGGGAAGTTACATAAAGAGTAGGGAGGGATGTGGGAGGAGATCAGGCTTCCAATGAGATGGGAGTGTTAGGTAAGGAGTTGGAAGGTAAAAGGAGGAAGCAAGCCCTCTAAGGATAGTGGAGGATTAGATAAGGAGTAGGGAGGGAGATATGAGGAAGTCAGGCCTCTAAGAAGAATGGAGGGTTAGATAAGGAGTTGGAGGGTAATAGGAGAAAGTGAGTCCTACAAGGAGAATGGAGGATTGGACAAGGGAAATGGAGGATTCGACAAGGAGATTGGAGGATTGGACAAGGAAAATGGAGGATTGGACAAACAAGGAGTGGTGATATAAGAGGATGCAGAGCCTTTAAGGAAAATACAGGGGAATATGAGTGTGATATGATGGTGGTAGGATTGTAGAGTAGGATAAGGGATAATGAAGGAGATAGAAGCAGATAATTCAAGTTAGAATTGGGACAGTGGAAAGTAAGAGCACATAAATGGAAAGGTGTTACTTACTCAACTTGTGTTGGTCTTCTCTTCTTTTACATCAGTGATCTCTCATGTTGATGGTGTCTCCTCTCTGCATCTTAATGGTCTTCATGCCTTGTACTATTAACCTCTCAGCAGCATTGTTCACATACCTCTATGTCTTGTTTTCTTACTTTTCCTTGCAGAGGAAGTGATTCCTGTTGTATACAAAAATAAGTTTTAGTGTCAAAGCTATTAATATATTGTATCACACTACTTTAACCCTTAAACACAGAGCATCGGCATATAGTAATGCTCAACATTCATGCACTTTTGTGCATTTGGTGTGCAGGTGGAAGTAGTGCCGGGAGTTTCTCTAGGATGCACAAAGCTTGTGTTTGAACTGTTAATTTTAGTTCTGGTATCAGTATTATTATGAGAGGATGTATTTGTTTAGACCTTTGATTCTTTTTTTCAAAATGTCCTACACTAGAAATTAAATACAGTGTCTTTATCTGATTGTCTTTCATTATTGTGTACTTAATGCTTTCAACATTTAGTAGACACATCCAATATAAAACCTATAATGTTTTCTGTTGAAGACTTTGCATCATATCTTCGATTTTTACTCATAATGGTGGCCTTACCACATGGTACCACTCTGCAGATACAGTAGCAACAGTTTTTTTTTCCTACTACTTTGAACAATTACTTCATTTATTCCATTTGTTAAGCTTATTATTGCACGTATAGCAAGAAAATTAAGTTGTAAAGTGTTTTGTCGTCTTTACATGTTTTATTTATTTCAATTTCTTATTATTTGTATTTTTATTTTATTTCAAATATTATCTTAATAATAATAATTATTATTATTATTATAATTATTATTATTATTGATCATTTTTGGAGCGTTTCTTGCCTTTCAGTAGCTCAGCTTTGTTGATTACATATTATTCGACACTTTCCTCCAAACAAAATATAAGAGGTAAATCTATTAGATTTTTTTACAAAGCTTGGTGCTTGAACACCTTCCATCATAAGTCATTTGTTTTGACATCTATCAAGGTAAGAGTATGTGGATACTCCACTGATACTGAAATCAAATTTAGAAAGACTGTAGCCCCTCTTATTCATATCTTACATGAATTTCTGAAGTTAAAAAATCTACCAGCTTAAATTTAGATGGAAAATTGCTCAATACTAAGTGACATGACATTCTGTTCCACCTAAAGATGCTTTGTAAACCATTACAACATGAAGGCAAGTTTTGAAAGATGTGAAGCATTCTGTGCGTGCACCAGTAGTGTTGTTAATGGATATGTCAAATATGGTGTAGAAATTTGCATTCCACATTTCATATGTTTCCATGACATGTGAATATACCAACTTTCATGGAGGAGTGTTCAGCACACCATAGTACGATGCCGACGTGGATATAGGTGTTGTTCATGTGGCCCTGCATATCATATCATATCATATCATATCATATCATATCATATCATATCATCACTCATTCTTCTCTTTGAGATTAGCCAAATGTGGCAGAAATATGAAATAAAATAAGCCAAATCAATCAAATAATCGATATGTGAATATACAGGGTGTCTCGAAAGTAATAGTGCAAACTGACTCAGGTGAAAGTACATGATAATAGAAGCAAAAAGTCTCAGTAAACATGGGTCTGCAAACGAGCCACTTTCAAGATAATCGTGAATGTGTGATTACAAGCCGCCACTGACTTCATTGTTTGTGAATGTCATCCTAGTTGGTAAAATGCTAATAATGTGTGGGTACAAGCCATTCTGACTTCAGTGTTTGTAAATATCGTCCTAGTTGGTAAAATACCAATAATACACTATGAAAAATCAGGAGATCTCATTGCTTTTATTAAACATTCTATTTACTTTAACAAGGAATATAGCACTACTGTAGTATGTTCTTCGTTACAATTACTGTACACTCGTATCTGTTAAAAGAGGTGTTGAAAGTGTCATCCTTTCATCTGAATTCAATACTGTATGCAATTCCGCATTGAGTTTCAAATTCTTTTAAACACCCCCGGGTTCATTTCGGAATTGGTCACAAGCATGTACAATTTTCTGTTTCAGTTCTCCAACTGTGTCAGCGAGAGTGTTGTACACTATGCTTTTGAGGTGACCCCAGACACAAAAATCCAAATGATTTAGATTTGGTGACCTTGGAGGCCAAGGTATAGGCCCACCTCGACCTACCCATCTTTGATGATATCTGCATGTTAGATGTCATCTAACAGCAGCAGCAAAATGTGCCGGTGCTCCATCATACAAGTACCACATACTCTGACATGGATCAAGGGGAACATCTTCAAGCAATCCTGGAAGATCATGCTGCATAAACCGAAGGTACCTTGGTCCATTGAGTCTTCTTGGAAGAATGTGTGTTCCAATGAAATGATCACCTAGTACCCCAAACCACACATTCAATGAGAAACGTTGCTGATGTGGTGCCTCATGAACAGCATGTGTGTTTAGTGTGTTTAGTACACTCCAAACATGAGAATTATGAAAATTAAAAATACCATTGCGTGTATTGCGTGTGAACCCAGCTTTGTCAGTAAATAAAATGTTACTTGTAAAACGAGGGTTGAGTACAACCTGTTGTTGCATTCACTGACAAAACGTCACTCTAGGAACACAATCCATATCACTGAGACACTGAACTCGGAGGTGGTAAGGGTAGAGTGAACTGCGATGTAAAATTCTCCATACACTACTGCGACTTACTAGCACTTGTGCGGCAATTCTCCTCGTCGAGGTTCCTGGAGAGTGTTCTACTGCTTCCAACACCATATCCTCAACTTCAGGTCTACCTGCTCTCCTACCATGTTCGAAGCTCCCATGTTCTTTGAGGCACTGATGTACCCTAGTAAATGTGCTACTCTTGGGGTGCCTTCTAGCAGGGTATTTTTTTTTTGGCACAAATGTGCAGCCTCCCATGCATTGCCGTTAGCCAAACCATACACAAAATGCATATCCACATACTCTTTGTTGCTGTAAGGTACCATTTTCACTACGCAGTCCAGCACAACTGACGTGACTCCCACAGTATGATTAGGCTGTGTACTGATTGTATCCATACAACGTCACCTCTCGGAAATGTTCTGTTTGATTGCAATGCCACCTCTCAAAGATGTTCTGTTTGATTACAACGCCACCTCTCAAAAATGTTCTGTTTTGTAAACAAAGAGCAAACCTCGTAAGGAGTAAAGCACTCAGTGTTTACAAAATGCAATCAATGATGGCTTGTAACCACACATTCGCACACATTATTAGCATTTTTCCAACTAGGACGATGTTTACAAACAATGAAGTCAGTGGCAGCTTGTACTCACGCATTTGCAATTATCTCGAAAATAGCTCGTTTGCAGACCTGTGTCAGTTTGCACTATTACTTATGAGACACACTGTAGAGTAATCAGTTTGTACTATATACCAGTTACATGAGCATGTTTAGCTAATAGAATGTGTGATTAATGTACAATGGATCTGTGACATTTGTATCTTTTTAAAAACAATAATGATATTTGTAAGGAAATTTTATGGATAATTCAAAAATTTTCCAAATTTTAAAAATAGTAATCAATTGGTAAGTGTAAATGCATGGAGTTACCATAAGGTAATGGGGCATAATTCAAAAACAGAGAATGACAGCTATATTATTAATATTTTCATGGTATGGTAGCTCATGAATGATGACATTCTTTAATGAATTTGTTTGCCAAGTAGTTTAATTATTCTTTTAGAAATTCACATCAAATTTGTAACCAGTTCATTGTGATAGTGTACTTTTAAACTTTTACAGTAAGAAGACAGGGACAACATAATGCATTATATTGTTTCTCTCATTTATTCATCAGATAAACATTCAATCTTTTTGTATTAGTAGCTTGAGATTGATAATGTTGTGTACAAAAATATTATATAACTGGCAGTAATGTTTTTATTATTATTATTTTCTTCTACAAAATTGTACTGTATTTGTCACAAAAATTCTGAAAAACCTCTGTGCAAAGGTTATGACTGGATGACTTATGCCATCTATAGAGCTCAAAAACAAATACATATATTGTTGAATTTTGGTTTGATAAATCAAGAAATACTAAAACTGCAAATGATTGTATTCATTTGCTTGTTCTAATATGTGCATTTGAATAGTTTTCATATATTATCAATATTTCCAACTGTACAAGTTTTTCTGTAAGTTATAAATGGAGAAAAATTCAAATTACAGTACATAATTATGATGTAGTACTTGCTATACAGTGCTCTGTTGCTCGAATGTAAAATAAATGTGTGTTGTTACACAGTTTCCTGTAGAGAATGGGTTTACCATCCTGAAAAAATAATTCCAGCAAGCATTGGATGAAATGAAAAGAAAGGCTATATAAGTGGATGAATTTTTGATCAAATTAATGAAGAGAAGAAGGATATTTTATACTAATGTAATGACATCCATGAGTCGATTGAACCAAAGACTTTACCATGAATGTTCCAATTTTTCTTCAGAAGAAAATTATTGCCAGGGAATGTACTGAATAGAGTGAGCCCTTTGTAGCACACAGTGAACTTTCTTCTATGAGTACGAAATAGATGTTTTTTCCTCTAAGGTTGATAGAGAATTAGAAGAAGAGCAATTTAGTCGCAAGAAGGGAAAAGGCACAAGAGATGCAATTGGACCACTGTGGACAATTGTTGAAACATACCTAGAAAATGGAATGATTTTATTAATTGTATTTGTGGATATGGTGAAATTATTGATAGATTGAACTGGATAGAAGATACAAAGATACTGAAAAGGATAGATATAAGTTGGGAAGAGAGAAAAAACTTAAGCAATCTGTTCACAAAATATTGACTTAAAGTGAGAGTGGAGAAGAAATGACACATAGCAGTGAAATTGGGGGAGGAGTATGACAAGAATTCTGCAAATGACCTACATCAAGTCTTTCTAGAAAGAGGGAGGGTTAATAATAGGAAGAAGAAGAAAAAATGTAAAATATTTGAGAATAACATGGTCTTGTTAGTAGAAGATACTAGGAAGGTGATTAGTACGTTTTGAGGGGACATAAATGTCCAATACAAGTAGTTCAGGATGACAATTAATGTGAAGAATACAAGAACAATGGTTATTGGGAAGAAAGCAAGGAAAATTTATGTGAGAATTTGATTCCAAAGTATTGAACAATTTGAGAGATTCAGATAACTTGGATGTATCATAAGCAGGAAATCAATGTGAGAATAGCAATTTTGAAGGTAGCCTTTAACCCTTAAATGCTTGAATAATTTTTTGTTGATTTTTTTCTTGGTTTCAGTTTAATATCTGTTGTTATGTACGAATAAGTGATTTTGAATCATCATCATGAAAATTTTCATTCTCCCTTTTCGAATTATGCCCTGTCACCATACGGTAACGCTATGCATTCACCCCTACAAATTGATTTATTATTGAAAACTTGGAATTTTTAAAATTAACCTTAAAATTACTTTTAACATTTGATTATTTTTTTTGTTAATACAAATATTATAGATTGATTGTACATTAATCTCACATTTTCTGAGCTAAAAGTGCTCAGGTATATATTTAGTACATAATGATTACTTTATATTCACATATTGTTTATCATTCTTGCATATTCACTTGCCATAGATACTTTGTATTGAGTTGAATTGAAGTTTTAAGTCCACTTTATGCACAGAATAGCTAATCGGGATTGGACCAACAATTCAAAGTGAGATCAGAACCAATGTGCCATGTACCTCTACCATGTATCGAACCTGGTACCCCTTGATTACAAGGCAATGATGTTACCACTGACCCATTGGGGAGGCCCTTGTCACAGAAACGTATGAAACATGGAACGCGAAGTTCAACCACATATTTGACATGTCCAATGCGAACACTACTCGTGGACCACCAGCATACCACACATCTTTCAAAACCTTCCTTTGTGTTGCAATGGGCTTCCAAGCTCCCTTAGGTGCAACATGAAATAATGTCATATAGTTTTGAGCGATATCCATCCAAATTCAAGCTGGGAAAATCTTTGTCTTGGAAATGCAAGTATCATATGGATGAGAGGGGCTGCAGTTTTTCTAAATTTGTTTTTAATGTCAGTGAAATCTTCTTATACTCTTATCTTGATACATATCAAAACGAAAGAGGTATCCACTGAAGGTTTTCAAGCTTTGTAACCAAATCTTATAGGTTTACCTGTAATAAATAGCTTGCACGAATGTTTACCATAATACGAGATCACAGACTCAACAAGGCCGAGCTACTGAACAGGCACAAAATGTTCCATGAAATGGTCATCTATTATTACTATTATTTTATAATATGTATTATCATTTATATTATTATTAAAATAAAATATAAATTATAAGCAATAGAAATAAATAAACTATTCAAAAGATAAGAGGTTTTACAACTTAAATTTCTTGCTTTACATGCATTAATAAACGAATAAATGATGTAATTGTTGAAAAGAACTGCAGCTATTGGTGGCATTACCATATGGTAATGCCACCATTATGAGCAAAAATCGAGCAAGTGATGCAAATTCTTGAACAGAAAACTTCATAAGTTTTTAATTGCATGTGTTTACTAAATCCTGAAAACATTTAGAACTGCATAATGAAAGACAATCAGATCAAAACACCATATTTACTTTCCAGCTTATGACATATTGAATAAAAAAATCGAAGGTCAAAACAAATACATCCTCTCACAACAATGTCGTTACCTGGACCAAAACAAATGGCCTCAAATGCAAGCTAGAGCGACTTCTGACACAAGTTTTGCGTACACACTAAATATGGACAAGCCTCTAGCACGAAGTGTGCTAATGTTGAGTGTTACCATATGGTAACGCTATGCATTTAAGGGTTAATATAAGACATGTGTCTTCATGTACCTTTTGACAAACAAGTAAGAAATAGACTGGTGGAGTATTTTGTGTGTTGTTTAGTGTTGTATAGTGTAGAAACCTGGGTGCTAAGAATAATTGAGAAAAAGGAAGTGGATGTTTTAGAAATGTGGTTATGGTGAAAAATGGACCATGCGAAATGGACAAAGTAAGGAATTGTTGGGAAGAGTTGGTGATTAAGTAATTCCGGGAGTGCTCAAGAAATGAAAAAGAAATTTGCTGGTACACTGGCTAAGAAGGAACTGTATGCTAATAGAAACACTGGAAGGAATGCTTAATGGAGAGATATCCAGGGAAGTTAAAATTATCAGATGAGAGATATGGTACAATATTGGAAAATCCGGAGGCTGAAATCTTTTTGATATAATCAATAGAGCAACCATCTTTGCATAATTCTAGCAAGTATAATGATTTTGTTTCTCTCTGCAACTGCAGTGAAAATTTTAAGACAGTAAATAATGAAGGAATGATTGCATGAGTTTCTTTAATGAGTAGTCATATTTACATTTCATAAATATTCTCACACATTTCATGTTTTCAAGCTTAAAAACTGGGCATTTAAGAATTTGCAATAAGTATTTATTTAAATAGTGGCACATAATGGTTCAGATCCCAATTTAAACTGTAGGTCTTTTCCAGATTAGCCTATCTATGAATCAAGTGGACTTGTAACTAACTTCAATAGTCAATAGACATAAATCATTTTCCAAGATGTCAAAATTTAACAATTAACAATAAAAAACCAATCAATCCAATTTATGACATCTTATAAATTATAAATCACATGAGAAAAAGTTCCTCATCTGTCAGTGGTATTACTTAAAACCAGTGTTGCATTTGAAAGATTTCCAGTAATTCCATCAATTACTCTTGCAGGATCACTATATTATGTAAATTACATATTTACTTTTGATGAGTATTGGCTTAAATCAAGTTCATACATTGACAGTTGGCATTCTTGAGAAGTTGGGAACTGACTGAAATTATTTCTACACAATTATTTTTCAAAAGTTTCACTTTCGATTTAAAAGCCTTAACCCTTAAATAGGCATGCATGGGTAAATTTGACCCACAGGTAGGTATTTCTTAATGCCCAGACACTTGTTGGTTGCCCCCTGTGCTAGCTCATCTAGTACCTTCCTAAAACAATCTGATTCAACTGTCGAAATCATTTCCTTCATTGTGTGTGTAATTGCAGCAAGGTGAAGCTGTTTTAAAGTTGATGGGGGTCAAATTTACCCCCACGCTCATAGTTACATATGTGATTTTTTGTTGTTCATTTTTTTTAGAACTTTCCCTTACTGTGCTTCGTGAGTGAAATATTTTAACATTTTTTACTTGATCTGTGTTTTGCGACCGTGTTTTAGAGTGAATGTTTAATTTTTCTAAGAAATCGTTCAAAAGCTCATAGTATGAAAGACAGCAGGGGCTGTTGGAGGACATTTCGAACCTAGTTCAGCTGAAGTGCTTCAAGATGAATAATTGACTCCAAATCAGATCATGATGTAGAATATCATGTTACTGAGTGAGAACATTATACTAATTCTAAGTCAAATCATGATGATGAGAATGATATCCTGGAAGAAGACGAAACTTATTCCCAGGGAAAAGACAAAATAACTTGATGGAAAGAAGCTCTCTGCTCATGTTTGAATGTTCACAAAAGAAGTATGAACATTTTTTTATGACTTCTTAGATCACTTGCAACTGCAAGAAATGCCAAATTTGCTGATGAAGATGAAGTTTTAAAAACAAGACAAGTTTATTTGACATAATATATGATAAAAAAATAATACAATGGTCCCATTTAGTTAGTTGTGGAAAGCAATTGAGATTTTGAATATTGATATGTATTGGAACTTCAATATTTTCAAGGGAAAGCGTACTAAAAAATATATATTTGTATTTCTTTAAAAACATGGATATTGCTAAAAATAACACAAATATTTGAAGTGTATACCCTACAAAAAAAAATTGTATTGCTTATTCCACACTTTCCTCATAATTATCATTTGATTTAACTATTGCAAGAAAGGGTTTTGAAATGTTGAAAATGCAATGTCTGTCCATATTATTTTTCTATATTAATTGCACATATTTTCTATATTCAAAAACTACTTTAAGTTTTTGAAATGCTTGGTGGTAATCAAGTGGTTACTTGATTACTAGGGTTAGGATTTTTATGACCTAAAAATCACCAAAATATGCAATATACGAGGGATGATAAAAAAAAAGGTTACAAAGCCTATTATGGTGTATGTGTTAGACATAGCTGGAAGATCAACACACCTGATGATGGAGGGCACTCAACACTAGTCCTCGATGTAATCACCTTTTTTGTTCAAGCACTTGTCACAACGGTACATGAGGTTTTCCACACCGGTTACACAGAAATCTGCGTCAAGTTTTCGTAGCCACCGTGAGGCAGCTCTTTTGACATCATCACATGTCAGATAATGGTGGCCAGCCAACCAAATGGCAGTCCCAGCTCAGCTGATAGTGAGCGTAATGTTCTTCTTCTGTCCTCACGAATACACTCATCCACAAGAGCACGTCAGTGGTTGATGTACTGGGCCTACCGCTGTGTCCAGGGTTGTCATTAACAATATTCGTCCGTTCTTCTTTGAAGGCACGACACCACTTCGCTATATGTTGCCTTGAAATTGTCCCCTCCCCATACACCTCCACAATCTGCCTATGAATGTCAGGTGTAGTGTTTTTGGCTCACAGGAACTGCACCACTGCCCTCACTTCTCTTGACCAATTTTCTAGACTAGTCACCATTTTAAATGTCTGCTTCTCGGGTATACATGGTCAGAATCCGAAGTTATATGCTTTGTAACCTTTTTTTTCGATCATCCCTCGTAAAATATGCTCCTATGACCTAAAATTGTCCAAAATATGCACTATAATTTGAAAAATATGTCCTTATAACTGGACTGTTTCAAACATCAATATCTAAATGCTGAGATATTTTCACATTCATACTATTTTGAGTTCACTTTATGGGCCCTGAGTTGCAATCCACAATTAATACTTTCTGTAAATTTTCAAATGAAAATTAAAAAGATTTTGCTGCAGTCCAAAAAAACAAAAAAAAAAAAAAACTTGAGTGAACCTGTGAGTAAGAATGAATCCACTTCGAAAATGACTGCATATTTCTTGAAAAAGTGAAAATATGCTGAATATGACCGAAAATCTATCAAACTATGCAGAAATGGCTAAATATGTCAAAATATGCCCTTAAGAAGCCTCTTTTCCCTTTCTTTCTATCTTCATCCCTTCTTCCTATTTCTTCTTTCTTTAACTCTCTCTCTCTCTCTTTCACCCTAATTTAATTAGTTTCTTCATAATATGAATTTTTACATATTTAGGGTAACGCGTCTGACTACCGGGTTCGATCCCCGGCCGGTTCAAATCCAGGAACTTTTCTAACGTTGGAAGCAGTCCCGGTGCCCACCCAGCATCGAATAACATGGGTACCTGGGGGAAACTCTGGGGGGTAAAGGTGGTCAGGGGAGTGATGCTGATCACATCACCCCCACTCACGACCGGATCAAGAAAGTGTGGGGCGTTACCCCCACGCCACCTATACGCCTTAATGGCGTGGTGCTAAGCACAGGGGAGCACATTACCTTTTTTCTTTACATATTTAGAGAACACATCACCCTTAACAAAATAAATATGCTAAGTCATGAAAATCCTAGCCCTATTGATTACAAATAATATTTTATATTTGGGTGTCAAATTTACTTCCACGTGCCTACTTAATGTGGTGAAAGAGGTGTGCCTGGTTAAGGGTTAACATTGTCATGCAATGAAATAAAAATCTGATCTCTTTCCTGAAATTTTAAATTCAGAGCATTTAAATGCCTCGTTACATCTACCATTAAAGCAAATCCGGCTGCTGTCCTTTCACTTCAAAAAAATTTTGATTTCTTCATGGAATTGCCAAAAGTGTGGAAAAACTTTGTAGCAGGAAAGCCAATGAACTTTCAGATAGTAAGGCAAAACTTACATTCACTGTTGCTAAGTGAACATATGTCCTTATAACTGGACTGTTTCAAACATCAATATTTAAATACTGAGATATTTTCACATTCGTACTATTTTTAGTTCACTTTATGGGCCCTGAGTTGCAATCCACAATGAATACTTTTTGTAAATTTTCAAATGAAAATGATCTTTACGAATTTGAACACGTGATATATTTTAAAACTTTCAAAGAAAGTACTTCATGATGAATAATACAATTTAAATGGTAAAGCTAACTGCCAGGGATATTTATGATCTGCATTAATGATTTCTTGTCATAGTCAAAGTTTTACTTGTGGCAACACAAACTAAGTTAGATAAAGCAAGACTGTACCTTTGCAAAATAGCCTCCACTTCCTTCAAAATGTCTTCTCCCATTATTGTGTCATAGAGAGTAATTATGTCAAGCAGTTCTTCTGTGACATTGAGATGAGGGTTGCATCCATGAATGAATATAGCTAACGGAGCTACACAACAGACGTAGGGCCATATTAAGGGATGCTGAGGGCCACATGCGACCCACGAGCTGCAAGTTTGGCATGCCTGCACTACAGCAGGTAACAAACTTCACCCCTTTCCATAATGCCTCCCAATCTTTTGAATATTATAACAAAGTTAAAAAAGAACTATTGCTATGAGCAATGTCTGAGTACAAGCACTCACGAATATCAACCTATATTCTCATTTCGGCATAAATCAATATTACTGGTTTTAATTACCTTCTCTATTTTTGCCTTCCATATCTCGTCAATCATCGGCTCCATCTCTCTTATGGTCTTCTTTAGTATTTTTCTTATTTTATGTCATATTTCTTCCCTATTATGTGGACGAATGATGATTATAAGAAATTGAATAAGGAACACTCAGAAATGAATACCATGCATCAAGCAGGAGGCAATATCTCAACACCCCTTTTCACCGGGGTGACTATTTTCTTGTTTTTATTTCATATATATTATTCTGAATATTAGAGGAGTTCCATTTTGTCATTGGAAAAAAAAAGTAGCTAAACTGTGATTTTTCTAAATAAATCTACACAGTGTATAACATGTACAAAACCAACCTTCAACTAGTCACATGCTGCTTGCATTCTAATTTTCATGGCAGTCTAGGCTATATCATTAGAGCCAATTTGTTGGCTTCCCTCTCAATGGCATTGCCCTGTAAGGTGAGAAAGCTGATGATTTCATTGACTTCATTCATCATCATTTATAGGGGCAGTTGATGTTCTCTGATATTTCCATAGCAATCTAAGCATCAACAACAATAGAACACATTACTTATTTAACAATTAACTCCTCTGATCAAATTCATGTTATGTTATTCCTAGCAGGCAATACAGTAAAGCTAGTTAAACATGAAATATCTGTTATACACTGTAAATGTTAAGTGGAAATACACTGCAATAAAATATTTACTTTCACACAGTTCTGTCAGCTGGTAGTGTAAAAGAAATAATTCTGTTGCTTTTAGACACTAATTTTTTTTGTATTTGTGTGAATATTTCTAGATGTGAGAATATGCCTTCTTCATATGGCATCACTTCATGTCAAGCCGACCTATTTTAGAGTGGTTAACACAGCATATTACAATGCCATGGGTCCTGGGTTTGAATACCAGCTTGGGCATGGGTGTCCTTTCAGCAGTTCCATCATATCATCACTCATTCTCATAATCCAGTGTAACGACCCCGGATCGTCACAAGTAAAGACAGATCCACCTCTAAGTTTGTTAGCTTCTATGATCAACTTTTGTAACTGTTTATTGTAAATATTGTTAGTTCAAGATTGTAACAAACTCGGATCGTCACAAGTAAAATGGATCCACCTCTATGTATAATCAACTGTTGTAACTATTTAATGTTAATGTATGTAGTTGAAGAATTTTCCGCTCGCTTACGCTAGCATCGCCAACCTTATATAAAGGCGTAGGCCTGGCTGGCAAGTTAGTTAGACTCTGCCTGCGGGCAAGAGAAGGTGTGCTCCTCTACGGCGAGAGACCAAACACCAAGAAGGAAGTTCCGCTCCATCTTCGGATGAGAGAAGGTGCCCTCCGCTTATGCGAGAGTCCGAGCACCAAGGAGAAGATCAACTCCGCTTTCGGGCAAGAGAAAATGCTCTCCGCTAAAGCGAGAGTCCAAGCACCATAGAGAAGTTAAACTCCACCTTCTGGTGAAAGAGATGAAAGGCCGTTTTAATATTTAGTTTCGGCTTACTCCTTCCCAATAGTAAGAAACCGCCTTGAAGTAAGAAATCTGTTTTCCCGTTTTCCCTACTTGTGTATATGTATAATTTTAGTAAGCTTCACAAGGTACTTATTATTATTGTTAACCCTGGGAAGTTTGTTTTTAAACGTGTGTATATATATTATTTTGTTAAGAAAATAAACTGGCATATAAACTTTCATCACCTGTTGTTCTGTTGAGGTAAAGGTCATTGGTCCCATTTCATCTGAAATCTGTGGAGAAGCTCTTTCACACCCGATCCCTGTGAACTATGCAGTCTCAACTCTCCGCTGAAGAGACAGTTAGCATTTTGGGTAGATTTATGCACATTATGAAATGTTGTCGTCCTCCGCAATGTGCTCGCCGAGCTAAGGTGCATGTCTACGTTGCCTACGGTTTCAGCCGGAGGACGTTGCACCAGATTATCCAAATGTGGCAGAAAAGTGATGTTAAATAACAAAAAAAAATTAAGGTGGAACTAAAGGTAATTTTGCAGTAAATTTTCGATAACAGCTGGCAGCATCATTTGTGCCATGTTGCCAGATCTACTAGTGAGTCAAGGGTAGGTACATTTGTATAGAAAGTTTATGTTTGGTTAATGGTGGCGTTGCAAGCAAAACTTCAAATATTAATCATTTTAAGGTCAAATGTGTGACCGAACACACCAGTACAACCTCAAGTTTTTGAAACTAAGATATTATGTTTATCGAAGTTACATCCCTATAATGTATTGCAGAAATATTTGTAGTTGTTTCGGAATGTGTAATTCATTCCATTCTAAGAATGTGCAGGTTGGCACTGCACTGTAAAAATAAAATCTACATTCGATGAGAAGCAAACCTGGGACCACTTGGCATCTTAGCAACTTATCATACTGACTTGACCATAAAGTCATACTTCCACAGCATTATATTTCCCACTTTGACTTCTGTAGGAAAAAAATATTATTAAAAAGGGGGGGGGGGGTGATGATGGATGATGTTCTTTCAATTTTTATGTAATGTTTGTGCATAGTTAGGGACAGATAAATGTAGTAATGCAAGGTTGATATCTTCTTCTCTCACTACGCATGCACACAATGCCTAAAATTACACAATTTTTCAAGGTGTAAAACAACATAAATCATTTATCATTTTAATAGAAAATAAGGTTGCTAACAATCCCAACATTAACTTTTATGTCTGTGAATAGATTTAGAGGCAAGATTTAATAGCATAGCAATAGCCTAATATAAGCAAATAATCTAGTGATACCAATTCCAAGGAAAACACTAGATCCAAATAATAGACTACACTTAGCATTTATTTTATTTACATTTCATTTAATGGCTTTAACTTTATTAAAGTGATTTGGTATTCAGCAGTTTCAAAATTATTTGTAATTTGAATAAAAATTAAAATCATTTGCCATCAAATTTGCAATTAATATTTCACAGACTTAGATTAGTTTGCATTTTTTCATTTTTTTTAAAAAAAGTGGTGTAGTGGAGATTCATTACATGTCCTTATCCAGTCAAGCACTCGTACTGATCAAGAAAACACGGAGCAAAATCACGGCAACAGTGTTTGCTAAAATCTACACCATGGAGTACATTATTACGAAACGCCACTTCAAAAATCATTAATATAACCACAACTTTGAGTAGGTATGAAATGTTTTCATTTTTTCACATAGTACTTCAAATGCTTGCGGCTACAGTCTGAAGTCGTTGTTTCACCACAAAATCTTTCTTACTAGTCAGAAAAGAAAAAAAATGCAACGGTATTGACAAATCTACTACTTTAGCACCATCTGTATGCAGCAGTTTGAACATGATGGAGACCTTATATTTTCTCTTATTTATTCAAATACCTTTAATCGTAACAAAATTATAAGGATTCTATGTTCTAGTGAATAAAACAACCTTTCATATCAGAAAACTTCTTCCTTTCTGAATCTATATTAGTTGTATGGTTATCCAAATGAATTTGAGCCTATGCTTTAGTATGGCTTTGGAACCCCCTTAAATCACCTCATGTGGAGATTAATATTATATTTACTGACAGACTTGTTCCATTTTAATTTTTAACAAGCCCCTTCAGAAAATTGATATCATCCTAAGTAAAGAGCGGTTTCCTGTAAACAGTCAAAAAATGTAACAGTGTCTCTACGATGGAAAGCTTTCTATAGGATGCAAATATTGTTAGCTGTTGTGGCGGCACACTTTTGGGTGGATGGGTTGATGCCTTTTATGGTCTGAATGAACAAGAAGAGTTCAAGTCAAGCAAGTATTCTTAGTTTTTCAAAATAAACAAATATTTGGAACATCTAGGAAAGACTTATTTCTTAATGTAATTTTCTTCTATAAATATACAGTTGTCCCAGTTCACTAGTGTTTGAATACAAGCAATGTAGAAATATTTATTTCTCAGAATGTTGCAACCATGATCTGACTGCTTGCCTCACCCCTTCAGCACTGCTAAAATGCTGGCCTCTGATGAACTCTTTTAAGGATAGAAAATTGTTTGGAGTGAGATCAGGACTGGAAGGGACTGTGTGACAGTAACTCCCATCCAAGTTTATTTAGCATGCAAATTGCATGATGAGCAGTAAGTAGCCATGCATTCTCGCAGCATCAGAACACCTTTAGTGATCAAGCCAAGCCATTTTCGTGATTCTCTTCACGTTGACAAAATATAATACATCGAATTTCTCAGGGTCACTCATTCCACTCACCAATATTTACAGGAATAACTGCAGTACACTCCAAGCAAACATTAACAGGAACCATCTTGCACTGATATATGGCTGTCATTATACTGTTATCACCACTCAAATATTTTACTACAGGGAAGAGTCCCATCACCGTACTGTGCTCGAAGTGTCCTGTGAATTTCACTCACGTTTACACCATTCAGAAGAAATTTCTTCACAACATTCTGTTTCATGTTTGCAGTCACTGGCATGCCCATCATCTTGTTTAAAAAATGACTCACATTGCATATGATGTTAGCGCTCCAAGTTTTCCGGTTGTAGATCAACATTATTAACATTTTTTGACACTTCTCTACCACTTCGATTGAAAGTATTCTGTCTCCAATTATGCCTATTTACCTTACCTACATTATCAGTGCTTATGTTATTATCATGTGGTTGTTCAGATCGATAACTACGATTATGATTTTTACCAACAGTGACATTAGCTATTCTGGCCTTAAAGTTACAGTTTCTAGAACTTGTGTCAGCATTATAATTTTTGGAAGTAACAGTCTTCAATGATTCAAAGTTCTCAATTATTTGTAGCACATGCTGGAATGTACTACGAGGGTCACTATTTATATTTTGAGCCTAACAATGAAAAACAGGAATTTGGCATTGAAAACTGCTTTATTGTTTTTCGAAGTATTCTCCTTTATGGTCAATACACTTTTGCATTCGTTCGAACCATTTGTCAAAGCAGTTTTTCCAATCTTCTTGAGACACCTCCATAATATGGTTTTTGAACGCATCAACGGCGTCTTCCGCCGACGAAAATCGTTGTCCACGCAATTTATTCTTGACATTCGGGAACAAGAAGAAGTCATTGGGTGCCAAATCAGGACTGTACGGCGGATGACCCATCAATTCGATATTTTGACTGTTCATAAAGTCGGTTGTTAGACGAGATGTGTGACAGCTGGCATTGTCTTGATGAAGAATGATCCGACGGCGTTTGTTTGTTTTTCGTATTTGACCAAAGACCTCTGGCAAACAAATTGTTGTGTACCATTCAGAGTTGACCGTCCTACATTCCTCTAAAGGCACAGTTGCCACATGACCAGTTTTCCCGAAAAAAAAACAGGCGACCATTTGTTTCGATGTGCTTCGAACAACTTTTGTTGGATTGGGTTCATCTTGAAACACCCATACAGCCGACTGCTGTTTACGTTCTGGCTCATATGCATATATCCATGATTCGTCACCTGTTACAATCTTATATACGTCTCTTGAAGCACCACGATTGTATTTATTCAGCATTTGTTTGCACCAATTGACGCGAGCATCTTTTTGAGCTTTTGTCAAATTGTGTGGAATCCAACGACAACATACCTTTCTCACAGCTAAATGATCATGTAATATTTTATATATGTTGGTGGAACTAATGCCTATGGTTGCCTCAATCTCACAGTATGTCACATGACGATCTTGCAGTATTAGGATTTGCACAGCATCAATGTTTTCTTGAACAACAACTGATTTTGGACGACCTTCGCGAATCTCGTCGGTGAGCTGGTATAACGATTAAATTCGTTATACCAGCGTTTCACAGTGGCAAAGGATGGGGCTTCATCGCCAAATGTGGAAGTAAGTTGATGGATGCACTCTTGTCTTGATAATCCACGTCGAAAATCGTAAAAAATCACCGCACGAAAATGTTCACGAGTTAATTCCATTTTATTGTTGTCGCGCAATCTCCAAGGCAACATAAACAACACAAATCAAGCTATTGACAAAACATTTGAAGTACATTATGGTCAATAATGCCAGACGATTCCGTGCAAACATCAAATCGCGCCTAACTTCAATCAGTGTTGCCAAGGCTCAAAATATAAATAGTGACCCTCGTAACATTATTAACAATTATGTGCTCACTAATTTTATGAGGCAGCAAGGTAGCTTTTTGTGCTACAACTTGAGTTTCCTCTCCATGTGGTTGAATTGACATTAGACTTTTAGAGTTCTTGTTTACGAATTGCAACATACTTCCATGAATGCTAGAAGAATAAGGTGTATTCAACACTCTTGTCAATTTCACACTTTTCCATCTGCTATTCTCATAATGTGCCAAGAAAGCATTTTTAAAGTCTTCATATAACACGAAAAGTGATTTGTGCTGATTGTACCAGCTCCTAGCACAATCTCTTAGCAATTTAGGGATATATTGCAAATACTCAATTTCTTGCAAGTTATATATCTCAAAGTTTTCTTCAACCCTATCTAAAAATTCTGAAGGAGCAACATCAGTTGTTACCCGTCAAAGTGTGGAAAACATTTTATGTCTTGTGGTTTTATAAATGGATGTCCCTTAGATTCCTTAACAAGTGAAGAAGACTCTATTTTAGTCTCTTTATTATCAGCGTGGATTTCAATACCTGTTTTTATGTTATTACTACCAATGTCATGATGGTTTCTCTCACCTTTCTCTACACTTCCTACTTGCAAGCCGAGTATTGCGGAATGGCTGGCTGTCAGAATAAATAACACCATCTAATTCGGAATCTGGAAAATCTGAAGAATCAGATCCTGTATTATTGCCAACATCTTGTATTTTTTAAGCTTCTGTAAAGGATTGGCATTTTTACTATCAATCGATGTATCAGTATTAACTGCTTTATCCTCAAAGTTACATGCAATTGAAGTTGTCCGAGTGGCCGGTGTGGAACGAGAGTTCGTGTTGGAATGGTAATGTAATCGAGGGGAAGGTGGGACAGCGAAGGAGGGGAAATAACTTTCCCCCACTTCTCAATCTGGAGTTGATTGCCAGTGCTGGCTTAGCAACTAAATGTGTTTTATCGATTTTATAAGTACCTGATTCTAAGTGGTCTCAGGGAGAATAGGTGTCTTTTTTAAAAGTTTATTTTTAACTGGTTGTTTTTAGACATGAATGTTGTCAGGGATTGTTCAAGTGTTTCTAACCTAATCCTTTATTAACACTTAGTAACACGGCATTATGATTAGTGCCTAGAGAAAATGCGAACCTGTTGAAGGGGGCAGTTGTACCCTGAAACATTGATTTCAAAACTTCATACTTACTTACTTATTTTTAGTATTGCTTATAACACCAATCTTTTGAAGTATTCACAATAAAATAAATAACAGAGTCATAAATAGTGTTTTATTATAAAAAAAGACAGGATATTACATATAGAGTGCAAAAATAGAAAACACAACATATAATTTTAAGGTTCTGCCAATTCATATGAACCAGAGAAATTATATGGTGATTTCTCTTGAATGGACATTTTTTAAATGTATTACTTGTTATAACTTACAGAATTCTTCAACATGCATAAAACAATATATTCATTCTGATTCACTCAGAGTAACTCTAAAACAAACCCAAACTTGATCACAAATTCAGTGTCATTCAAAAGTGTGGAATCACTCATATAATTTCTTCAGATATCAATGTACATGAATGGAACCATATGAAGTAACTGGAAGACCAAATGCTTCATCCCAGAGGTATGTTACAAACCTAATCCAATATCTTGAATTCAACTTCACTTCTTCAGATGGGAATAGGGGAAAAGTGATACATCAAAATCATGTAAAATTTTCTGGCAAATGGTGAAATCCATTTAACAATGTTATTACACAAAAATAACATGAAAAGATGCGAGATGCAGACAGTGATACTCAATATCGAGACCTATTACCAAAAGTGAAATAAGTACAAGACAGTGGAGTCAACCAATTCAGTTAATCCATCTCACTAATCAACTTTGTAAATGCCCTTGGCTAAATCTGAAGTCCTGACTGGTACAGCATTATACATATATACCTGTCAGAATTCAAATGAAGTGTTAGCACAGTAGGAAGCTACGGTTCTATGATGAAAAGGAAATACCAACTTATATTTAACTAAGGAACAACATTTACATTTATGCTGAAACAATTATAAGTAATTTTATGCAAAATATATTGTTAAAAAAATACATCATCAAATTATGCATAGGTTATTAAGACCATTATCACATATAAATGTAATTGAAATAAAGACAATATTTCTTTATTATAACCTCTTGAGGTAGCATATATCTCTCTCATATATTTTAGCATGCATCAGTTCTAAATCTGAGTATACTCAATATGTCTCCTTCTTCATCCAGGTTTTCTACAATCCTGGTCTTCAGTTTTCAAAACTCAGCATCTGACTAAATCACATCCAAATGTAGAATATATGGGTGTCACTTTATGTAACTTTCCTCAAAGCATCCATTTGAGGTGTTGTAGCATTTGTAAGCTTACTTGTTAATGGAGATGAAAGCAGATACCAATTAACTGCTTCAAATTCAACATGGCATATTTTATACATATGAGTGCTATTCCACAACTTTCCACTTTTTTGAAAGATTATACCATAATCAAAGTTCTTCAAGATTCAGAAACGGCTTCTATATAGCTTAAGCATTCAATTTATCATTAAATTGCAAAGTCTAATGCTTTTAAAAGCAACAATAATTCTACCAATATATCCATCACATATTGTCACATTTGTACTTATATTTGTTCCATCATCAGCCATCAAAAGTCACAGACCACTAGTATCAAAGCAACTAGTTCAAGAAATATTTTTAGCATGTATTATCTTCAATCACTTTTGTTTTATATTTTTGTCAATAAGTGCTTAACAGCTTGAATCTTTGTGAAGTAAATGTACATATTTGCTCTGTTACAGCTATTTTACAATGTATATCACAACATACTTATCTAATGATTACAATTACCTTTTTTTAATGTTGATACAAAATACCAAGAATGACATCATATTATACATTGAACAATTTTAAAGAGTTGACCTTTGTATATAAACCTTGATGCCAATGCATATGTACACAATTTTAATCAAATTAATTATAAATTTGAATGTATCTTATCTTGCTTGTCTGCAAGAACACATATGATTGAATATATTTGTTTTTCATACTATCAGTCAAAAATAACCATTATGAATATGAATTCAAAGTATTGCACAATTTGATAACTTTATCATAATATACAAATTGGCTTTTTTAAATATCATATTTAAAAAAATTAGTTTAAATAGTAATTTCAGACACTTAATTACATTATATGAATAAATTTTGAGTAATCATACGACGAAAATTATTATAACTATTGCACAAATGTGGAACTCTGAACTTAGCCTAACCATTTCAAATATTAATATGACAATACATCAATTTTATAGTCATAATGTATTTAATAATTTTCAATTTACTCAACGTTAAGGATAAAGCCTGCCATTGTTATGTGCATGCTAATCATCAATGTTTGTTCCTTGTTAAGCAGTGAACCAAGATGCCATTGATCAAAGAGCACATTGACAGAGTGCAAGGTAAGTTGCATATCTCTTCATCTGCAGACACACTGAGAGGTATCCGGCCAATTGTTGAGAGCGCAGTGGTGAAACTTGTACACAGTGGCATGCCCAAGAGGAGGGGGGGTTATAACACCCCCTTCGGCCCAGTATGTCTAAAACAAGAATGTTAAAGGTAGGAAAATATGACAAAATGAGAGCTACAATAAGAAAGTATACATAACCCTTTCCTTTCAAAAATCCTGGGCACGCCACTGCTATTCCACAAATTGATGCGAAGGGGAAGTTTGTGTGCCGGTCACTATGAAGCACCATGATTCTGGCATTGCTTGTGAAATCAGTTCTGCAGGAATGCTAATATTGTTGATATTTAGAGGCACATCTGGGAAAGGGTCAAAAGATGAAAATTAAATTAATCAATTTTAAGTTCACGTTAAATGTTACAAGATTCATTTTTCTAAGTGAGAGAAACATCTTTTACGAGTTATATCAGTGGATTTTAAATATCATTTTAACATGTTGTATTATGTAATCTGCTGAAATATAATCATGTGTACATAGCTGACAATGTGCACAGCTCAGGCCAATAAAATCCCTATCCATAATGCTCACAATGTACAAGTGAAAGAGCCTACTATTACTGCTTCCTTCTCTGTTTTGTATCTTGGATAAGGAATAGGCATAAGAAATGGTTTGTCTCTTAAAATTCAAACATCAGTATTATCTTTCAACTACTGGTGGCATGTTCGAAAGCATGGTTGAGATCCCTGCGGGATATAGACACATTCCTCCTGATGTGCAGACAATTGATTCTGATAATGCAGATGTCAAGATCCTAAAGCATGTGAGATGTCCACAGAGTCAAGAGATTTCTATTTAGAAATCCATTTAGAAACACTGACGGTATGATTTCTAAACATTCAACACAAATCAATACTTTCAACATGCAATACTTCCTTAATGACTTCTGTGTGGTGTGTAATCTCCTCATATGCATAATTACTTTATGTTTCCAGACAAAATATTTGATTCAAATTAAAGGATTAATAGATTACTGTTTCATGTGTGTGTCCCCATATGTACTCTGAAGTTATCTTTACAGGAAAATCTTGTCACTAATTCAGTTTCTCTTTGAGAATAAACATCCTCATATGTTTATTAAACTTATCTTTCCAGCTAAAACAACTGTGACAAATTGAATAATTGAAAGGCTTCTCTTTAGCATGAATGCACATATCCGAATTAAAACGTCTTTCACTCCAAAACACCTTTGTTATACATTGAACATTTAAATATTACTCTTGACTGTCAAGCTTCATGTGTACATTAAATGTACACCTCCAGACAAAACATCTTAGCAAGTTCAACAATGGAAAAGCTTCTATGTACTGTGAGTTCTCACATGCACATTATGTCGACCCTCAGGAGCAAAACCTTTGTTGTAAATTGAACAATTAAAATGCTACTCTTTTCATGAACATTCATATGTATAGACTAAGATCTACTCCACGTGCAAAATATTTATTGCAAATTAAAAAATTGGAAAGGATTCTCTTTAGTGTGAACCCCAACATGCTAATTATGATCAAACTTGCGGGCAAAATCTTTGTTGTAAATTGAATAATTGAAAGGATTCTCTGTTTTGGGAAAAATATTTATTGCAAGTTTAACAATTGAAAGGCTTCTCTTCAGTCTGAACACTCACATGCACATTAAGACAAACTTTACGGGCAAAATCTATCCTGCAAATTGTACAATTAAAAGGCTTATCTTTAGTGTGAACAGTCATATGTATACTAAGATGATCTTTACGGGCAAAATCTTTGTTGCAAATTGAACAATTGAAAGACTTCTCATGTGAGTGACCATTCACATGTATACTAAAATCTCCTTTATGGGCAAAATATTTATTTCAAGTTTAACAACTGAAAGGTTTCTCTCCACTGTGACCCCTCACATGCACCCTAAGATTAACCTTACGAGCAAAACCTTTGTTGCAAATTGAACAATTGAAAGGCTTCTCTCCAGTGTGATCCCTCAAATGTTCATTAAGAGTAACTTTACGGGTAAAACCTTTGTTTCAAATTGAACAATTGAAAGGCTTCTCTCCAGTGTGACCTATTACATGCAGATTAAGATTAACCTTACGGGCAAAAACTTTGTTGCAAATTGAACAATTGAAAGGCTTCTCTCCAGTGTGATCCCTCATATGCTCATTAAGATGACACTTATATGCAAAATCTTTGTTGCAAATTGAACAATTGAAAGGCTTCTCTCCAGTGTGAACCCTCACATGCTGATTAAGATTATCTCTACGGGCAAAATCTTTGTTGCAAGTTGAACAATTGAAGGACTTCTCATTTAAGTGAACATTCATATGTATACTAAGATCTCCCTTACGGGCAAAATATTTATTGCAAATTGAACAATTGAAAGGCTTCTCTCTAGTGTGAACCCTCACATGCGCATTAAGATTAAATTTACGGGCAAAATCTTTGTTGCAAATTGAACAATTAAAAAACTTCTCTTCAGTGTGACCCATCACATGTGCATTAAGATGCTCTTTATGGGCAAAACCTTTGTTGCAAATTGAACAATTGAAAGGCTTCTTTTTTGAGTGAACATTCATATGTACATTAAGATCTCCTTTGCAGGCAAAATCCTTGTTGCAGAATGAACAACTCAGAGGTTTCTGTGTTGTGGAAACACTCATTAGGGTATTATGCTCAGCTTCATGGACAATAGTTTTCATTGGATCTGAATAATTAAAAAGCATTTATGGTTCATGGGTTATCAAGTCTCCTTTGTCAGATAAAGTGTTGTTGCAAATGGGGGCAATACATTGCTTTCTGCTGTTATTAGGCTTGAAAGCATCAACATGTGTCTTTCTTGCAAGTGTTTGTGGTGCAGGTTCAACCTTTAATTTTTCCTCTCTACCAATACATTCTGTAATTTCTTTTGGCTGCTCTTGTTCTCTTAAGTTTCCCGCAGACACGGGCAAATGTGGAACTGATCTTGGGACATCTCGTATCTGTTCTTTCACATAGTTCTTGATCAGGTAGCTGAAAAAAATATGATAGAAATGTAGTTTCACTTTCAGAGTAAATAATGAGAATGACTGACATTTGCAAATCATAGAAAAGAAAGGAGACTAGAATAAACTGTTGATGGTGACGTACTCATGAAAAGGTAAATACATGTATATTATTATGTAGAATGTTCAGCAAAAAATGCAGGCTCGACCAGGACTCGAACCCACGTCTCTGGCATTCTATGCCATTGCTATACCAAGGAGCTTTTGAGCCTGCCTGGGTTCACCTGATTTTTCGCTTCCGCTGTTTCACCTGTGTGGAATCCAGTCGAGCCTGCATTTTTCACTTAAAGTTCTGCGTAGTACATCTCCTGTGTGTGCCTAATTTCATTTATATTATTCCTTCAAGGATGAATACATAATATCTTTCACCATTTAGTCAAAAAATATTCATATTTTTGCTGCAATTTTTATCAGCGTGGCCATAAGCTTTGTGCATATCAATAGTGTGACAACATGTTTCCATTCCCTCCCATATTTACATTCACTCATTCTTCCTTTTTTTCTTCTTTCTGTTGCAGGGTAAACAAGAGTTACTTCAACCATATCTGACTGTGACCAGAGACACCCATTGGACTAAAGGCTGCCACTGCACATTGTCAAAGCTCAAGGTCAACCTCCAGCCTCCATGGCTTCAGCCTCTGAACTCCATTTAGGGCTCATCTTCTCTCTCAGTGCTCAAGGTCGACTCCTGGTCTTACATGACGTCACACCCATAACTCTCTTGCAGGTTGGGAACCAGTCTGGGGGTTGAACATTTGGAAGAATAATTCATTCACAGTAGTCAGAAATGCCTCAAATAATTCAGAAAATAATTAAGGTGCTATATTTGCCTGACATTTTCAGCTACACTATCTCCACTCAAAAAAAAATATTAGGCACAAATACATGTTTACGTTCACACTTCTCTTTCCTTACAATGCTCTCAAGATTGTAATTCCTTGTAAAGACGAATGCCATAGAAATTACAAATTGCTTCTATAAATATTCTCTACATACGTGGGTTAAGTCATGGCACCTATTTTTATTTCCTCATGAACAGGAGACAACACGAAAATCTAAGATATGCATTTGAAAGTGTATGGAATGTACTTTTGAAAGACCCCACCAGATAACATCTGGATGCTGGAGACTCTCATAGGGAAGAGGCAGAACACACAACATTAGACAACAGTGTTTTATTTACGCAGTTAAAACTCTACCCCATATGAAGGCCTCCACCCACCTCTCTACTGTTTGATAGGGCACAACATGCATACCCAGTGCTTCCCATAGATCTCTATGGCATTCCCGTGCATTTCTGTCGTGGAGAACTACTATTTTAATGCACGAATGTTACTCCTGCTTCATGACCTCCATTTTCGAAAGCTGTCACTCACGAACTGAACTTGTGTGCATGCTTACCCCACCCTTGTTCACATACACCATCTGGTGGCTTCTTTCGAAAGTACATTCTATGCACTTTGAAATGCATATCTTACATTTTTTATGTTGTCCCTATTTGCGAGAAAATAAATACTTGCCATAACTCATGACTTAACCCACATATTTACAGGTAAAATTAGAAAAGTAATTATAAAAGGGAAAAATTATTTTTAAAAACTTGACAATTGGAAAATGAAGTTACACATATTTCAGGCTTTCTGACTTCTCAACATGCCTGTACGTGCTCCTTTATTTCAATCCCTACCTCCCCAAGTTCAAAATTCTAGATAAAGTATTCTGATATTTAAAATATTAGTGTGACATATTTTTTTAACAAAAAAGTTCTCAGTATAGTGAAATGATTATCAATCCATAAGTATCACATGTTTTTCTGGTCATCCTTAAAAATGGCCATCTCCATAAACTTCAGGATACTCTTTTGTTATTACCTACTAGGAAATGCATTTGTCCCACACTGCGACAGTGTGGTCCAAGACATCAGGCTTTGGGCTTAGGGTATGGAAAGCATGGTGGTTCAAGTTTCCTGGGGTTAGTTTCAAAAATGGGGTAATTGTAACAATTTTTTTCATGAGATTTCAGCCAGTGCATGGGACCATGGCCACCCACCATCGTGAGAACATGGGGGAGCTATGAATGGGTAGCATAACAAAGTCATGGAGACCTACAACAAAACTGGGTGTTTGTTGTGCTGACCACACAACATTCCATAACTGGTTGGATGATCGCCCACCTCTGCTGAGCCATATGGGAGAGAGGCAGCCAGTCATTAGGTAGCCCTTGAACCTTATGGGTTGTTGCACCACAGGTTGAGAAAAAAAACAACTGCACATTTATTGTATAAAAAAGCCCAAATTAAATAATGTTTTGAAGATATTATCAATGTACATTAATATTTCTATTTGGCGTCTGTTGCCATTGAATCTCATGTTAATAATAACGGAACCTACTTTCTAGTAAGTACAAGTGTTAAGCTATTATTTTGAATATCCATATGGTTGGCTTAGTTCTTAAGCAGAAATAGTAAAGTTGCCATTATCACACAGAACAAAGTGCCCTTTGGTAAATGTAGATGTAGCTGCAACAAAGCTACATTTTTGGAAAATTAGCTGTAGCTGTAGAGAAGCTACTTTTAAAGTGTAGCCTTCTGTTTACTGCTAATATACATATCTGCTTAATACTGTTGCAGTACCAAAGCAAAAATAGCAACAGGATAAAATTAAATGCTTCTATTAATTTGAAACAAATAAATTTTATAAAACTTCATAAAAATGAAAAGTGTGCTGTATTTGATGAAAGGATGAACCTAGCTTTATAGCCCAGTTTAGGTGCGAGAACATAGAGCTTTAGCTCTGATAGTCAAAATTGGACAGGCCAGACTCCAGACTTATTACTGAATGTGAATGCTGAAACTAAAAACCCTTGGAACCTTGCCACCTTTTGGTGTTGGGATACTCAACTTTGAAGTAAAGAAGTCCCTTGGTGGGGTTTATTGCCTCTGTGTTCTGTAAAAATTGTTCTTAACATGCTGAACAGTGACATGTTAAATTCCCCAGTAAAAGCAGAAAAAGAAAGGATAACATATAAACTGGGAACCTTTTATCAAACAACAATTTTATAAGTCTTTATTGATTAAGTCAAGAAACAACAGATTCAGAAAACAACAAAATCTTTAGTATGATTCAAACAGACAAGTACTGATCACCATCAGTTTATGAATATGTAATCACAGAATGCCAGTTCTCGAGTGTTCTACACCTTCCAGAAGGAACTCAGTTGGAACAAGTGTTCCCTTTTGGTAATCCCTTTTGGTTCTTGGTCTTAACCAAAAACAAGAGTGTCCATGGACTCACACTCCTTGGTTGACAGGCTATCAGTCAGTGACTGTGAAAATGTGCCGAACACTCTTGAACACTATTGCACTGACTGAAACATGACTCACTCTCCCACCCCATTCCATTAGCAATTCTCTTCTTTGAAAAGGAAACTAACTGCATTTGCCTGATTTCAGGAACAGATGGTTTTCCCTTTGAAAACCTATATTTAGGGTACAGAATTGAAGAACAGGATATTCAGAAAATAGTTTATGTAAAAAAGTATGTATCTAATATGGGACTCCTCCCACTTCACAATATAGGCAGAATGAAATTACTATTGATTAATACTAATCATACACTTCAAAGCTCATGTAGCATTAAGAACATTTATCTCTGAACAACTGCAATCACGAAACGAGATACTACCAACTCACATCAGAGTCAGTAATGCATACATATGAGGAAATTAGCCTGCCAAAAAGTGAACACAGCAAAATGCACCCAAAACCCAAGAAAATAATACTTATCTTTGCAGACAGCCATGGCGATAATCTTGCAACATACGTAAATAACATTGTAACAGGAGTCACCTGCAGTGCTATAGTGATATCTGGAGGGGGAACAAAGCAGGTCACCAACAGCACTGTTAAAGACTATAACGACTTAGGACAAAATAACAATGTCATATTGATATGTGGAACCAACGACGTGTCAAAGAATGAAGGAACTACCGTCACCAACACCCTAAAGCATGTCCTCATCCATCTAACCCATACCCAAGTAACAGTAGCAAACATTCCCTTATGTCACGACCTCGAAATAACTTCATGTGTAAATGATGCAATCGGAGCTGTAAATAAGGACATAGGAAAAATGTGCAAATGTTTCAGAAACTCATCATTACTAAAGCTGGACACACTGCAGAGAAACTTGCACACAAGGCATGGATTGCACTTCAACAAGACCGGAAAACAACATATTGCTAAATGTATCATGAACATGAGGTATGAAAACAGTAACCAAGTGCAAGAAATAATACCCCTAAAATGGACAGGAAAAGTCTCAAATGTGAAGTGTGTAAATGGTGAAGATATTAAAAATAGTGAAAATCATAATGAATTGATACATGATGGAAAAGGAAAAGAGGTGATCGAAGGAAGAGGTAGTGAAGTGGTGAGCGATGGAAAAAATAGTGATATGGTGAAAGATGGAAAAGTTAATGAAGTGGTGAATGATGAAAAAAGTAGTGAAGTGGTGAATGAAGGGAAATGTAGTGAAATAGAGAATAATGAAAAGGCTAGTATGGGAGAATTGAAACAGGTAAGGAAGTGAAAAGTGGCAAAATTAAAGATAAACAAAACAAAATTTTTCTACGAACATCAGATAGAATTAGGAATGTTCCAGAGAAACTGAAAAATGATTTTTTATGGTAAACGATAAAGATGCAAGTAAAATTAAAGCTGTAAAGGATATTAATACACAATCTAGAACAATGGTAAACAATCAATCTAAACCAGTAAAAAACGGGGAACACAAAGATGTAAAAATAAACAATATATGGGCAGGGAGAGATGGAATGGCAATGTCTGAATTTTCCACCAAAACATCCAAGGTATAACCCATGACAAAAAACTACAGATAAAATCACTATTAACAGATAAACTAGCAGACATAGACATACTCTTCTTCACAGAACATTGGCTAAAATCAGGAGAAATTTCCTTCGTTAACTTTCCAGACTTTTACCTAGCTTCAAACTGCTCAAGATGCAACATGGGGAGAGGGGGAGCATGTATATTTATAAAGAAGAACATAGTGGCAAATGAATGCAAAAATTTGATCATGTCAATATTGAAAAACATTTCGAATCTTGCGTAATTGAACTACCTATCTTTAAAATAACATGCATTCACAGAACGCCGGATAGCGATTTAACTATATTTATCAATAATGTAGAAAACATTCTGAACCATTTCCAACAAACCAATAAAAAGGTAGCATTAATAGGTGAGTTAAATATTGATTTTCTGGAAAAAAAAATGTACACCATAGACTCAGCATGCTTTTAAACACCTTCAACTTTGAGGCTATGGTAAAAGAACTGACCAGAGTGACAAAAAACTCCAAGACTGCTCTGGATAAACTACTTTTAAACACACTGTTCAGTAGAGGTTTACGACGCAAGTTTTTCTGATCACTTTGCACAATCTTTTAAAATTTCCATTCCTTTCTCTCACAAAAGAAATGGAACTGAAGCCACAACTGAATACATAAAGAAAAGAATTTTTATTGACAATAATTATGTCTACTTCAAACACTTACTTGGTAAAAAAAACTGGAAAGATATATATGAGTGCAGTACAGTAAACCAGGCATTTGATAAATTCCATAATACTCTTTCCTACTATTATGATATAGCTTTTACAACACAACGAGTTAAGAATCAACAACAGAAAGACAAATCGTGGATCACAACGGGAATAAAAACAGCAAGCCAAAAAATGAGATTCCTTAACAAAGCCACAAAAACTACAACCATAACTAAAAGTTTCGAAGAATATATCAGTAAATATAAATCAATATATAGAAAAATGCTTCAAGCAGCAAAAAAAATGCACAATGACAAATTAATATCAAACAACTCTAACAAATCCAAAGCTATGTGGGATGTAGTAAACAAAGAATTAGGCAGAAACAACAGAGAACAGGAGAACATCACACTGCAGCACAATGAGTTAACCATAAAAGACAGTGTTTGCAGTGGCAAACATGTTCAACAAGTACCTCACTGAATTAGAGATAAACAAACTGAAACCACATCAAACCTATTCACAAATAAAGGTAAAATCCTGTAGCACATCAATGTACCTAAACCCAGTCACTTAAAAGGAAATGGGAAACATCATTTCAAATATGAAAAGTAAATGGTCCACCAGTCTGGATGATATACCTTCAACAGGTGAAGACATTAAATTTGAAAATTACACAAAATTTCTGGACATATGGATACAAGAAAATCTCAATTGGGACACCCATATTAACTATCTAGCAGGAAAATTAAGCAAAATCATATATGGCATAACAATCATGAAAGATATTACAGAAAGGAGCACAATAAAAACCATATATTTCAGTCTGTTCCAATCATGAAGAAAAGTCTTACCCATATCCTCCATCCATTGTGCTATCTAGTCAACCTATCCTTCTCCACAGGAGTTTTCCCCAAAGAATTAAAGGTGGCAAAAATTAAACCAATATACAAACAGGGGGATAAGCACAACATAAGTAATTACAGACCCATAGCATCACACTCCCCCTTCTCTAAAATCATAGAAACTGCAATGAACAAACAACTGACAACCTTTTTAAAAAAGAACAACATAATCTCAAATTCACAACATGGCTTTTGGAAAGGCAAATCCATAAATACAGCAATATTTGAATAAATAGAACATGTCAGAACACTCTTAAGCAATAGAGAACAATGTGTTGGACTATTTCTAGACTTAACAAAAGCTTTTGACACAGTATTGCATGACCAATTCACAAATAAACTAAACCACTATGTTATAAGAGGGCAGTGGCATGGTTCAAGTCTTATTTACAAAACCGCAGTCAAATTGTGGAAATCTTACATACAAGAAACACTTCTGTATCTGCCTGCCTTTCTAAACCTTGTAAAAGTATCACGTGGAGTCCCCCAAGGCTCGATCCTGGGACCAATTTATTTTTCATCTACATAAATGACTTGTCGTCAAACTTACAGCCAACTTTATATGCTGATGACACAAGTATAGTGCTGACTGGCAAAAATGAGCAAACACTTAATTCTAACATCAAACACACAACAGACACATATTCAGAGTGGTTCAGCAGCAACAAACTAACAATAAATAAAAACAGAACAGTAGCAATAAAATTCCACCACCCAAGAAATAAAAGCAACAACATATCAACTGTAAACATAGAAAATGAAGACATTAAATTTGAAAATTCCACAAAATTTCTGGGTATATGGATACAAGAAAATCTCAATTGGGACACCCATATTAACTATCTAGCAGGAAAATTAAGCAAAATCATATATGGCATAACAATCATGAAAGATATTACAGAAAGGAGCACAATAAAAACCATATATTTCAGTCTGTTCCAATTACAACTAACATATGGCATTATATTCTGGGAAAATGCAGCAAACAGCACAAAAGTATCTAATCTTCAGAAAAAAAATATTGAGAATTATGATGAGAAAGAAATGGAATGAACCATGTACGGAAATCTTCAGGGAACTTGGCATTCTACCACTACCCTACTACCCTGCCTCTATTTACTTAATTTATTATGGCATGTAAAAATGGATCTGTCAAAGTTCTCCAAATACAACAAGGAAGTACATCATTACAACATGAGGAATAACTCCAATCTTGCAGTTCCAATGCATAACACTATTTGAAAAAGGTCCAAAAACCACAGGCATCCACCTATACAAGTTATCAGATCATATAAAAACTACTGAACCAGAAGCCAAATTCAAAAAGAAATTAACAAATCATTTGTTGTACCATTGTTTTTACTCAGTGAGTGAATTTTTGGACATCTAATCCATCAACTCCATTGTGGGTTGATGGAGTGGAGGTTCATGGATTCATCCAAAAGAGTGCTGGATCCAACCTTACATGCTGTACCTGTTATACTTATCACATGAGTGCAAATTTAGTATCATATTATAATGTTATTAGTTTTATCTTTATATGATCTCTAAATATTTAATATTTTAATCCATTACAGAATATTATTTTTATATTGTAACTTTAACATGTCTTTCTGGTGTTACTTTTATGTATAGACAGTAAAACTGATACAAGTACACACCTCCAAGTATAAATCTGTAATAGGATAAGGTATCATTTCATTGTATGTATATTACATTATTATCCTTTTGGATCCCAAGCGTCTCAAACGAGATACCTAAAAGTAAGCCTCACGGTCCCAAGCGTCTCGAACGAGATATCCTGTGCAAGGTCGTAGTTTTTACGTTATAACTTTTCTATTTTTGGCTAGAATTTCGATTTTTTTTATATATTGTTCCTAACACACGTATTTAACAGAAATGTTTCTTGCACCTTTTTTTCTTCTTCATGAAAATGGAGGTGAAAAGGCGGGAAAAGGGACTTCTCTTTTGCATCTCTTTTCAAGGGAAAAGATAAATTTCAAACATTTCAAACATTTCAACAATTTTTTAAAATAATTTTTGGGAGTTTTCTCCCTTCCCCCTCCATATATACGCCAAATTTGCATAAATTTTGCATTTTGACATTTTTCTCGGGGGGGAACACCATTTTTTTAAGAAAAGTATTTTTGGGGGGATTTCCCCCTCTTACCCTCCATATGTACGCCGAATGTGCATAAATTATATATAGTCTGAATCTGTGATTCATTCTGCGTACAACGGTATATCTTTCATATCTCTAGGGCACTTAGTTTCTGAGCTATAGTTATTTCAAGGTACAGCTGTATTTTGAAGATTGAATCAGTGGCGTGCCCACCATTCCTTTTGGGGGGTACAACTCAAGTTACATTGGTCATATGATAATAATGCAAATATTTTTGTGTTCCTTACATGTCAGCGATCATTTCCATGTGCATGTCGACACTGTCATGTACTTTTTTCAGGGGGGGGGGCGGGAGGGGTCGAAACCCAATTTTTTTTTTAAAAAAGTATTTTCAGGGGATTTCCCCCCTCCATATATACGCCGAATTTGCATATTTCATATAGTCTGAATCTCTGGTTCATTCCGCATACAACGGTATATCACTCATTTCTCTAGGGCAATTATTCTCCGATCTACACTCATTTAATTAAAACTCTGCATTTTGCTCAAAATCGGCTTGGGGCCGTGAAGCTTACTTGTGAAAATGGCCTTGAGACTCAAAAGGTTAAATTTCATTGTATTAGTATATTGTAATGTTTGACTGACATGTCCAATATCACAGCATGAAAATGCAACTGTGATTCATGGACGAAATAAATCTAAATCTATCTGAGTTAAAAAAAGCCAAAAGGTACAGTGCAGATCGGTATTGGTAAAAAAAAAATTCCTGGTGTATATCTTGGTTCAAAAGTGATAAAGAGGAACTCTACTAGATCAATTTACAGGGTGGTTACTCTAGGAACATGATAAAATTCAATATAATTTCCTGTTTTCAAGGCAAACTATCAAAAAATTCAAGGGTACAAGCAGATGCTTCCTCTATTTCAACATTATGTATTACCGAATTTCACCACCCACTAACAAACACACACACACAAATATTAACAAAATAATGGGTCTGTGCAATTCCTATGAATCCAAAAATTCTAATTTATTTCAATGAAACGGTATGGTGTATATAAAATTCAATGTATTCAATTTAAGGTGTAGAGTTTACATTTGCCATTTCACATACTCAGGCTTCAAATACATGTACAAACAAAAGCCATAAATGTTATGGAATATATCATTCTATGCAAAATTGTCAATTGTATAAGAATTTCAAACTCAATTTACACAATCAACTTCATGACATCTTGCAATAATCTGTCTGTCAGATAAATTGTTCTGCAAAGGGCACTAACAAAGTAAACGTATTGAGAGAGAATGCTGTTATATTTTTGATGCATCTTTCCTTTCTTTCCTTCCTAGATAAAAAAAAAGCAAAACTGTGAAAAACTTACCTCGGGGCATTCGTAAATGTCATATGGTCATATGACATATGGTCGGTAACGCGTCTGACTACCATGCTCAAGGTCCCGGGTTCGATCCCCGGCCGGTTCAAATCCGGGAACTTTTCTAACGGTGGAAGCGGCCCCGGCGCCTACCCAGCGTCGAATAACATGGGTACCTGGGGGAAACCCTGGGGGGTAAAGGCGGTCAGGGGCGTGATGCTGATCACATCACCCCCATTCACGACCGGATCAAGAAAGTGTGGGGCGTTACCCCCACACCCCCTATACGCCTTCATGGCGTGGTGCTATGAACAGGGGAACACTTTACCTTTTTTTTTATGAATTCATTTGGATTTACAAAAGTTGCAATTTTTTACATAAAATTCACGCATAATTAGCCACAGTTGCTGCAGAAAACATATATTTCAGTAAGTATAAATGTTCTGAACGTGTATATTTGTTACAGTGTAGAACCATCACAATCAAAGAGGGAGGAGGTGGACTATAAGATTATTGGAAATAGTATAAAGTCTGTCCTAATTATGATATTCAATAAATCTGAGGTTCAAGTATAGTATTCATTCATTTCGTTGAATCATCTTTACACATGAATGCTTTAGGAAGATAAAATTGATAATTTTTGTATCATGCTGTCCTTTCTTCTTGGTGCAGGTCATATTTTTTTCCATTTTAATTTCCTATCCTATGAAGTCTCACATATTAAGTATCTTCATAGGTAAAATCTATGTTCAAAATTAAACAAATAAAAGTATTCTCTTTGATGTGAAACCTAATTTGCACATAATGTATGGAAATTTTACTGTTGGGATTTAAAAGGTTCTTCATTGTGATGAATACTTAAAACTGTGTTTCAAAACCAATCTTTTGAAGTATTCACAATAAAAAAAATAAGACAGTCACATATAGTATTTTATTACAAAAAGACAGGATATTACATACAGAGTGCAAAAAATAGAAAACAAAACATATAATTTTAAGGTTCTGTCAGTTCAGATGAACCAGTAAAAATATATGCTGATTTCTGTAGAATGGATTTTTTAAAAATATATTACATGTTATAACTTACAGAATTCCTCAACATGCATAAAACAATATATTTATTCTGATTCACTCAGAGTAACACAAACTTGATCACAAATTCAGTGTGATTCAAAAGCATGGAACCACCCATATAATTTCTTCAGATATCAGTGAACATGAATGGAACCATATGAAGTAACTGGAAGACAAATTGCTTCATCCCAGAGGTATCTTACAAACCTAATCAAATATATCTTGAATTCAACTTAACTTCTTCAGATCGGAATAGGGGAAAAGTGACAGATCAAAGTCATGTGAAATTTTCTGGCAAAGAAAATGGTGAAATACAATTAACAATGTCTTTAATCATTTTCAATTTATTCAATATTAAAAACAAAGACTGCTTTCATCAATGTTTGTTCCTTGTTATGCAGTGTACAGTGGTGGAAAAAAAATTCTTCCTCATAAGACTTTAATGGCAGTAAATGATGCCGGAAGGGTAGGCAACACACATTGCACCTTTAGGTGATCGGGTGATTCTGAGTGTCTCAAGAGCAACTCGTCTTTCATGCAAAAGCCACCAGGCACCGGAAATGTAGGAAAGTCACGTGACTTGTCAGGTGGAATGTTGTTCGTCAGAAAATCGCCTTTTCTCAAGCCAGGTCACAGAACCGACAAGAGCTACACATTATATCTCCGAAAATGATTCGCCTAAAAACGTTGAATGAAACGCTAATACAATTTTTTTCTTAATTATATAGCCTACTATACTATATGTGCCGCAGTAGCTCAGTCGTTAGGGCGTTTTATTACCATGCGAGAGATCTTGGTTCCATCAACGACGGGGGAGAATCAGGATTTTGTCCACCTGTTCAAGCTGCTCTGGTGCCCAGCCAGCATCATATAAAGTGAGTACCTGGAGGAAACTCTGGGGGGGGGGGGGTAAGGTGGCCAGGGGCATGGTGCTGATCACATCATCCCCACCTTCAGCCTGATGAAGAAGGGCCATAACTACACACCCTCTACATGCCTTCATGGCTTGGTACAAAGCACAAGGTAGCACTTTGCTTTTTAATTTACTATACATCCCGATTTTGTCGGAACAGAACATCCCAATCTCTATGTGGGCTTTCTTCCAAGTTCCATAGGGATGTGAATAGGCTCCAATTTTTCTTGACACAATTTATACATGTTATATTTCCTTTTAAGAACAACAGCCAATATCCTGTGTGTGTGTGTGTGTGGGGGGGGGGTATAATCCAAACATGTGTGGTATTCCTTTTCCCACTACTCCATTCTCAGAAATAAATCTCAATTCCACACACTGAAAATGTAGCACTTTCTGCATCTTTGCATGCAAATATCTAGTAGCAAAGTAATGTGTGGAAAGAAAAAAATTAACGATTTGTAACGGCACTCTGGAAATTTCTTAGTTTTTTCCCCCAATTTGAACTGACATTCATAATATTCATTAACAATCCAAATATTGACTAAAGAATAGGTTAGTCGTTCTGCTACATTCAATTCTTCGGTAGTGTAGTGACCGTAACTGTCTCTCTTAGCCTTCCCGATGGTGCAGTGGTAGCGTCGTTACCTTATAATCAAGGAGTCCCAGGTTCGATACCCGGTGGAGGCACATAGTGGTTCGGATCGCACTTTAAACTGTAGATGCAGTTTCGATTAGCCTTACTGTGCATAAAGTGGACTTAAAATACCAAATGAAAATAAAAATAAAAATCACCGTAACTCTCTACAAAGCCAGAGGATCCAGGTTCGAAACCTGTTTAGGCTTAGATGTAGCATTGCATTCGTATCATTACCCATCATATTCATTCTCGCGATTATCGCAAGAGGTAAAAATGTGACATAAAATAAGCCAAACAGATGCTTGGAATCAATCTGAATACTGGTTACGTTGGATACATGTTAGAATTGTATTAAAAATCACTTCCTCTGATGTAATAGGGTTTTTGATTAGAGACCATTTGTATAATACATATCGTTGTTGCGAACAATAAGTAGTTTCACGTTCACCACACTCTTCGGTTGTTTAGAAATCGTAAGGAAGAAGGATCTCTAAATTTCCGCTTTCACATGTCAATGAAACTAACATAGTTCAGTGTAGGTCACAAAAGAGATTTACATATTGTTATGATATCTTTTAAACGTCACAAAATCAATTCCAATAGAATACGATACTATGCCTTACGTTACTGTAAATGTTCACCATTAATCTGGCGAAAAAAAAGTAAAGAAGATTTCCGTGTTTCCTTGAGCAAAGATAAAGCACCTGCTTGTAGCAAGCAAGCACCAACTGCTTCGATCAGTGACCTTCACTGCCGGAGTGACTCACAGAAGGCCTGCGCTCGTTCCAGTGTGCGTATTTTATTTCGTTCGATCCAATCCACAGTTATAACTTTCTAATATTCTCGTAAAATATGTAGTAAACAAGTTGTATACGTTATGGTCTTCCAGAGTGTTGTTGCCTGCTATTTACACGCGGGAGATGGGGGTGTTGTAAACATTTCTGAACCAAAAGGTCGAGCACGAAGGAAAAGTTTTGTAAGAATTGGAGGTAATAACAAGGTAATAGAAGTTGAAGGAAATGCTGGAATAAATTATATCAGAAATTGAGTAAAAACAGTTTTCATCGCAAATAGAGCTATCAGTTCACTCTTCAGCGGAAAGTAGAGCAAATTGTCTCAAAATGTTGGACACGAACGCATTTGCAATAAATATAATAGGTTACTAGGACATCTTAGCATATAACGAGAATATGACACATTTTCAGCTCAAAAATTAATGTTGAAGTGAATGGTTGAGTTCAAAATTTCTCAACTGCTAATGAATAGCATGGCCGTATGTGATTTCAACTTATATATGCAAGACAGAACGTTTTTCGTCGAGACGGTGCCAAGAAGGGAAAACAATCCATGAATTCGGGAATGAAAAAGTTTACAATTTCGTAAACAAAGTCTGGAAGTTCTTGTTTAATGAAATGTAAAAACCTAATATACACTGGGGAAAAAAACATAATTGTGTGCCTTATTTCTCCAATGAGGACTGTTTATGTAATTTCTGGAATGAAACTTGTTACATCGAACAAATTACCGACACTTATAGTAGGATCGATAAAACTTCACAAAGTAAACATTTTTATACATATATCCAGACTTTTCCGGATCTAGAAAATCGGGAAGTAATTTCTGAGCTGGGATTGTAATTGTTTTTCCAAACATTCAGTAGCAACCATGCACACTCTTTGATTTAATCATACTTCTCCAAGGAACCACGTTATCTCAGACTCCCATCAGATTTTCTGTTTCTCAATCTAATTTAAAGTTACGTGATGCCAAAAATACGTATAAGACATTTGTGATTTGTTTCAAATTTCTTCCGGAGGCCAGACACAACTCTAAAATCTAGGACACATCTGGAAATAAGAATGCTTCTTATAACCTCTTTTTATTTTCTTATTTAGCGTTGTTCTTCTTTCACCTTTTGCTAATCGCGACAACGAGGATGAGTGTTATGATTAAATTAATGAAGGAGCACTCACAAAGAACACCCATACGCACGATGGGATTCGAACCCAGGACATCAGATATCATAGCGCACTGTGCTAACCTCTCCATCACGGATGGAATTCTTAGAGCCCTAATCGTTCCACAATCATTTTTCCTATCTTTAACTACACACGAAACATAAAGAACAAACTAAATAAACAGATGCCAGTTCACACTCTAACCATAAAAAAACATACACATTTGAAAATGCAAAATAATATTTATTTTTAGGTAGTTGTGATGTATTATTGTAAAATAAAGAAAAATATTAGTGATAAAACGACGGAAGTAGAGGAACAAGGTTCCGAGTTCTAGTTCCGACCAAAATGGGTTCATTGTGTATGTTCATTCATGTCTTTAATGTAATCATAAATCGTCGTCATGAATAATTTAACTTCAGAGGAAGAAAACTGAGGTAATTACTAATGAAAACAATAACAAAACAAATTTGATCTTAAAGCCCTGGCTTTGGGCTACAAATTCCATCACGGGGACTGGCACTTTACGTAGGTGTAGAAACGTTTTGTACAATTTGATGATATCGCAATTACATAATTGATGTGCAGCCACTTAACTGAACCCCCCAAAATTACTATTTTATTACTAAATTAGCATATCACCCTATTCATAATATGAGCCACTTTGGTGCTCTTTGTGGATTGTTTCATTGGTTGGTTGTCTTAATTAATGTTGCATTAATCAACATCAGATTAATTGCGGCAGGCAAAGTGGAGGGAAAATGACAATGAAGCAAAATGAGGGGGGGGCCTTGGTTCCCGATTAATGAAACTTTGTCTACATGCAACTGAGTCGCTGCGTGAAATTGCTGGAAATGTAATTTATTAATTTCTCAATTTTGCTTATTTTATATTGCTTTTCTAGCACTTGCGTCAAAGGCAATGAGGATGATTAATGAAGGTATGAAATGGATGATAGGACATGATGATCCATGATTTACACAAAATTCTAAGTTGGGACTAATGGATATCGATTCGTCACATCATTTGTCAAGTAGTTGTTTTTAATTCCAATATTTTTCAAGGACTTCTGGGTTGACAGCATGTGTGTTGCACGATGATGATTCGATGAAAACACCATTTCAGTGAACTTTCTTGACAATGACTCTAATATCAGTAAAGAGAACATTTCCTTACGAGTAGCTGTTGTTAAGAAACCAATTCGTGAAACTTCTTCTGGTGGTCTCACGGCACCCAGCTGTTGTTTGTTATGACTGGGCCTGGGGGTATGACTCACGCTACTGTCAATTCTCAATCGATCCCGAGAATCCAGGTTCACCAGGCAAACCTAAGCGACAATTTTGTAATTTGTGTTGCATAGACAACAGGTTTTAAGATGATACAATAGTGTAGGTCTCGTGGCCCAAGAACTACTTTCTCTGACTGTACCAAGACCCCATTGATCAAAGAGCACATTGACTCTAGCTTACATTGTGGTGGACAGTGCAAGAAAAGTTACAGATCTCTTCAACTACAGAGACATTGAGAGGTGGTTGGCCAATTGTTCATAGCGCAGTGGTGAAACTCGTCCTGAAATTGATGCAAAGGGAAAGTGTGTGTGGTCACTATCAAGCAGCAACCATTGGTTTAGGTAATGCTTGTGAAAAAAGTTCTGTACGAATGCTCATATTGTTGATATTTAGAAGCACATCTGGGAAAAAGTCAAATAACGAAAATTAAATTCATCAATTTGAAGCTCACAATAAATGTTACAATATATTTTTTTTCTCAGTGCATCAGAAGCTGGTGAGAGAAAGTTATTTTTATGAAATACATCAGTGGTTTCTAAATATCATTTTAACATGTTGTATTATGTAATCTGCTGAAATATAATCATGTGTACAGGTCAGCCCAATAAAATCCCTATCCACAATGGTCACAATTTACAGGTGAAAGTGTCTCCTATGACTGCTTCCTTCTCTGTTTTGTATCTTGGATAAGGTATAGACATAAGAAATGGTCCATCTGTTAAAATTCAAACATCAGTATTATCTTTCAACTACTGGTGGCATGTTTGAAAGCATGGTTGAGATCCCTGTAGAATATAGATATATTCCTCCTGATGTGTAGACAATTAATTCTGATAATGCAGATGTCAACATCCTAAAGCATGTGAGATGTGCACAGAGTCAAGAGTTTTCTATTTAGAAATCCATTTAGAAACACTGATAGTATGATTTCTAAACATTCAATACAGATCAGTTTGTTGTGTAGTCGCCTCACATGCATAATAAGTGTAAGTTTGCAGACAAAATATTTGATTCAAATTAAACAATTAACAGATTTTGTTTCATGTGTGTGTCCCCATATGTACTCTGAATATATCTTTATTGGAAAATATTGTCACAAATTCAGTTTCTCTTTGAGATGAAACATCCTCATATGTCTATTAAACTTACCTTTCCATCCAAAACATTTGTTACAAATTGAACAATTGAAAGGCTTCTCTTTAGCATGAATGCACATATGCAAATTAAGACATCTTTCATTCCCAAAACCTTTGTTGCAAATTCAACATTTTAAATATTACTCGTGACTGTCAAGCTTTATGTGTACATTAAGTGTACACCTACAGACAAAACATCTTAGGAAATTCAACAATAGAAAAGCTTCTCCGTACCGTGAATGCTCATATACGTATTAACCCTCCGTCATCCGCGCCATCATATTAGCACAAATGTCCTGCACGCAGCACTCAGTGCCACCTTGTCAAAACCAACCTTATTTAAATAAATTATTGATGCAAAGAGATGTTGGAATACCCTGGCACTTACTGGAAATCAGGCGATATATATTTGAACAAAACAGTCAATTTTGGACATTTTCATTTGCTTAACTAAAACTATATAATCTAAAAACATTACAGAAAATATCACATAGAAGTACACGCTAAGACTCTTGAAGCAAAGGCACCAAAACATTATTCAAAGGTAATTATAATGTTCCATATAATGAAGGAACACAAAATTGAACTCACCATTTACAAAATTTTCAACATGTTTTTCAAAATGGTTTGAAATCATACAACTTATATGGGCTTAGAAAGGAACTATTTGTTCTAAAATTCTTAGTCAAAATCTTCCTGAATCGCAGAAAAAGGAATGAAATGAGTAAAACACAACTCAAAGTTAATTACAAAATATTAATATTTTCAAATCTCCATATGTTCCCTCAACTCTTACGAGATCTACGTGATAAGTGATATACAAACGCAAATAAAATGAACCGAATATTGTCACTTTTCAAAATCGTTATTTCACAACTCTGACATTTCGTATGGGTTCTGCGATGGTTTCTTCATACAATTAATTTCCATTCCAAACAGTGTACCTTCGTTTCATTCTTCTTATATCTGCAAAATTCATGGCTGGAGTGCTATCATTTAAGATAGGAAACATTCCCGCGCGAGGTACTGAGTGTTGCATAAGGACGACTGGTCACTTCAGAGGCATGTAAACAATTGAAAGAACACTAGAAAAAAGGTGCGAATATCTCTGTTTACATGGAAATAGTGTAGATAAGTTACCTAGTGCTTTCCACACCATTGTTTCATTGGTAAGGAAAATAATTCAAAATTTCAGAGTGGGTTAAGAAGGGTTAAGTTGGCCCATAGAAGCAAATCTCTTGTTGTAAAATGAACAATTAAAAGGCTTCTCTTTTGAGTGAATATTCATATATACACTAAGATGTATTTTACAGGCAAAATATTTATTGCAAATTGAACAATTGAAAGGCTTCTCTCCAGTGTGAACCTTCACCTGGACATTGAGATGAACTTTACGAGCAAAATTTTTGTTGCAAATTGAACAATTGAAAGGCTTCTCACATGTGAATAAAGATTAACTTTATGGCCAAATTATTGTTGCAAATTGAACAATTGGAATGCTTCTTTTTAGTGTGAACAGTCATATGTACAATAAGTTCTCCTTTACGGGCAAAATTTTTATTACAAATTGAACAATTGCAAGGCTTATCTCCAGTGTGACGTATAACATGCTCATTAAGATGAACTTTACGGGCAAAACCTTTGTTTCAAATTGAATCATAGAAAGGTTTCTCTCCAGTGTGACACCTCACATGCTTATTAAGATCTCCTTTACAGGCAAAATATTTATTGCAAATTGAGCAATTGAAAGGCTTCTCTCCAGTGTGAACCCTCACATGCCTACTAAGATGAACTTTACGAGCAAAAGTTTTGTTGCAAATTGAACAACTGAAAGGCTTCTCTCCAGTGTGACCCATCAGATGCCTATTAAGATCTCCTTTACAGGCAAAATTTTTGTTGCAAATTGAACAGCTGAAAGACGTCTCTCCAGTGTGACCCATCAGATGCCTATTAAGATCTCCTTTACGGGCAAAATATTTATTGCAAATTGAACAATTGAAAGGCTTCTCTCCAGTGTGAACCGACAAATGCTCATTGAGTTGAACTTTACGAGCAAAAGTTTTGTTGCAAATTGAACAACTGAAAGGCTTCTCTCCAGTGTGACCCATCAGATGCCTATTAAGATCTCCTTTACAGGCAAAATTTTTGTTGCAAATTGAACAGCTGAAAGACGTCTCTCCAGTGTGACCCATCAGATGCCTATTAAGATCTCCTTTACGGGCAAAATATTTATTGCAAATTGAACAATTGAAAGGCTTCTCTCCAGTGTGAACCGACAAATGCTCATTGAGTTGAACTTTACGAGCAAAAGTTTTGTTGCAAATTGAACAACTGAAAGGCTTCTCTCCAGTGTGACCCATCAGATGCCTATTAAGATCTCCTTTACAGGCAAAATTTTTGTTGCAAATTGAACAGCTGAAAGACGTCTCTCCAGTGTGACCCATCAGATGCCTATTAAGATCTCCTTTACGGGCAAAATATTTATTGCAAATTGAACAATTGAAAGGCTTCTCTCCAGTGTGAACCGACAAATGCTCATTGAGTTGAACTTTACGAGCAAAAGTTTTGTTGCAATTTGAACAACTGAAAGGCTTCTCTCCAGTGTGACCCATCAGATGCCTATTAAGATCTCCTTTACAGGCAAAATTTTTGTTGCAAATTGAACAGCTGAAAGACGTCTCTCCAGTGTGACCCATCAGATGCCTATTAAGATCTCCTTTACGGGCAAAATATTTATTGCAAATTGAACAATTGAAAGGCTTCTCTCCAGTGTGAACCCACAAATGCTCATTGAGTTGAACTTTACGAGCAAAATTTTTGTTGCAAATTGAACAATTGAAAGGCTTCTCTCCAGTGTGAACCCTCACATGCTTATTAAGATCTCCTTTACGGGCAAAATATTTATTGCAAATCGAACAATTGAAAGGCTTCTCTCCTGTGTGACCCCTCACATGCTCATTAAGATGAAATTTACGAGAAAAATATCTATTGCAAATTGAACAATTAAAAGGCTTCTCTTTTGTGTGAACTCTCACATGCTCATTAAGATGAACTTTAAGGGCAAAATCCTTGTTGCAAATTGAACAACTAAAATGTCTCTCTTGTGAAGGAACACTCATAAATGTATTACGCTCAGCTTGATGGACAAACGTTTTCTTGGAAACTGAACAATTAAAAAGCATCTCTGGTTGATGGGTTATCAATACTCCTTTGTCAGAGAAGGTGTTGTTGGAGATGGGGGCTATACATTGATTTCTCCTGTTAATAGGCTTGGAACCAACATGTGCCTTGCTTGCAAGGGTTTTTGGTGCAGGTTCAGTCTCAAATTTTTCTTCTCTACTGATACATTCAGTAATTTCTTTTGGCTGCTCTTGTTCTCTTAGGTTTCCTGCAGACACTGGCAAATGTGGAAATGGCCTTGGAACATCTTGTACCTGTTCATGCACATAGTTCTTGATCAGGTAGCTGAAAAAAAAATGACACAAATATAGTTTCACTTTTTGAGTAAATAATGAGAATCACTGACATGTGCAAATCAATGAAAAAAAAGGAGGGTAGAATAGATTGTTGATGGGGACGTACTCATGAAAAGGTAAATACATGTATATTATTATGTAGAATGTTCAGCAAAAAATGCAGGCTCGACCAGGACTCGAACCCAGGTCTCTGGCGTTCCATGCCATTGCTCTACCACTGAGCTACCGAGTTGGCCTGACTTTGCCTGATTTTTCACTTTTGCTGTTCTATCTTTGTGGATTCCTGTCGAGGCTGCATTTTTCACTTAAAGTTCTACGTAGTACATCTTCTATGTGTGCCTAATTTAATGTATATTATTCCTTCAATAATTAATACATAATATTTTTTTACCACTTAGTCAAAAAATATTCATTTTCTCATTAGGTTGGCCATGAAGGTTGGTTCATATCAATGGTATGACAATACGTTGTCATTGCCTCGCACAGTTACATTCATTCAATCTTCCTTTTCTTCTTCTTTCTGTTGAAGGGTAAAAAAGAGTTACTACAACCATATCTACTTGTGACCAGATATGTCCATTTGACTTATGGCTGCACTACTCAGTGTCAAAGCTCAAGGTAAACCTCCATCCTCACATGCCCTCAGCCCTCTGAACTCCATCTGGGTCTCATCCCTCTCTTAGTGCTCAAGCTAGACCCCTGGTCTAACATGAACTCACACTTGGAAGTCTCTTGCAGGCTGGAGACCAATCTCTGGAAGCTGAACATTTACAAGAGTAATTCATTCACAGTAGTCGGAATTGGGGGATGCCTCAAATAATTCAGAAAATTATTTAGGTGTTGTATTCATGGCGACCTTCCATCATGAGAAAATTGGGAAGCTATGAACGAGTACTATAACAGAGCCATGGAGACCTACAACAACAACTGGGGGTTTGTTCTGATGACCACACAACATATCATAGCTGGTTGGATGATCGCCCACCTCTGCTGAGGCATGTGGGAGTGAGCCAGGCAGTCATTAGGTAGGCCCTGAACTTTATGGGCTGTTGCACCACAAGTTGGGGGAAAAAAAACAACTGCATTCAATGGAATTTTTTTTTTTGTATAAAATGTCCAAAATTCAATCATTTTTGAAGATATTATCAATGTACATTAATATTTCGATTTGATGTCTGTTGCCATTGAGAGTCTCATGTTAATAATAACAGAACCTATTATCCAGTAAGCACAAGTGCTAAGCGATTATTTTAAATATCCATATGGTTGGTTTATTTCTTATGCAGAGGTAGTAAAGTGGCCATTATCACATAGAACAAAGTGTATTTTTGGTAAATGTAGATGTAGCTGTAACAAAGCTACATTTTTGGAAGATTAGCTGTAGCTGCAGAAAAGCTACTTTTAAAGTGTAGCCTTCTGATTACTGCTAATATATTTGCTCAATACTGGTGCAGTACCAAAGCAAAAATTGTGACAGGATAAAATTAAATGCTGTCTAATTTAACATTTATATTAATGAGATACAAATAAATTAAGTATACAATAAAATCATAAAAATGAAAAGTGTGCTGTATTTGATGAAAGGATGAACCTAGATTTATAGCCCAATGTAGGTGCGAGACCATGGAGCTTTCGGTCTGACAGTCAAAATTGGACAGACTTATTACTGGACGTGTATGCTAAAACTAAAAAGCCTCGGAATCTTGGTACCTTTTGGTGCGGGAATACTCATCTTTGGGCTAGGAAAAAGTAATGGAGTCGCTTGGTGGGGTTTATTGCCTCAGTATTCTGTAAATATTGTTCTTAATATGCTGAACAGTAACATATGGTAAATTGCTCAGGAAAAGCAGAGAAAGAAATGATTACAAATATAAACTGCAAAATTTTTATCAAACAGCAATTTGATGTTAATAAGTCTTTATTGCTTAAGTCAAGAAACAAAAGATTCAGAAAACCAAATTATCTTTAGTATGCTTCAAACAGGCAAGTATGGATCACCATCAGAATATGCATCTGTAATCAAGTGTTCAACACCTCTCACATGAAACTCCACTGCAACAAGTGTTCACATTTGGTTCATGCCCTCAATCAAATAACTAGTGTATCTATGAAATCACACTCCTTGGATGGCAGGCTGTCAGTCAGTGATTGAAAACACGCTGAATTTTTGAACACTCTATTGGAATGTCAAAAACACAACTCCTTCCCCCTCCCCCATTCCAATAGCTCTTTCCTTCTTTGAAAGGGAAACTCACGGCATTTGTCTGCATACAAGAACATATTGCTTTACCTTTGCAAAATTCATGTTTAGGCTATAGAATTGAAGAACACAAGAAAATGCATTAAAGAAAATAGTATGCATCTAATCCTCCCTCCACAATATAGGCAGAATGAAATTACTATTCATTAATATTAATGATTTGCTTCATAGCTCATGTAGCGATAAGAACATTTATCTATGAACAATATCTGAGTAAAAGTAAATTCCGAAAGGTACAGTGCAGCTGGGTACTGGCCAGAAAAATCTGCCAGTATTAAAAGAGAAAGTAAAACTCTACTAGATTGATATAGTATAGTTACAAAAGAAAACAAGTATTTCAATATTTATAAATATTCTGAATGAGTATAAATGTTACTGTGCTGTACTATTAAGATAAATGGAAGCAGGGCAGTAAGGTTGTTGGAAGCAGTCTCATCTTTGTCCTAATTCAAAGTGACCCGTCACTTTTCTGGTCGTACATAAATCGCAACAGGCAAAACAAACAGTTTCCAGTTTCTTCAAACAATGAACCCATATTAAACCTGAATACCGTCGTTGATGAATTTGCGGAATACTTTCAATCTGTGTACGCAAACAATACGGCAAAGTATAACCTCGAGATCATGGCAGGGCACACAGAGTGCAAAACGCTAGATTCACTCAACATTCAGATGATCAGTATGTCTGAAATTGAAGCAGCTGTAAAAAAATTAAAGCCAAAGAAGTCGGCAGGGCCAGACAAAATCCCACCCTACATCTTCAAAGGATGTGTAGACATTTTAAAAATTCCACTCTTTATTATCTTCAATGCGATATTATCTTCTATGCAGTTTCCCGAACGGTGGAAAGTTACTGCTGTATGTCCAGTACCGAAATCCTCGGAGAACAGAAACATACAAAACCATCGTCCTATAGCTCTTTTATCTGCCCCTGCTAAAATATTTGAGCAAATCTTATATTGCCACATATATAACCATGTCAGAGAAACTTTTTCTGAATACCAGCATGGCTTTCTGCCCAACTGCTCAATAGAAACAAACCTTGGCGAGAAACTGCATTATATAAGCACGGTGCTAGATGATGGGGGGCAGGTGGATGTAATATACACTGATTTTTCCAAAGCCTTTGACACTGTAAATCATGATGTACTACTAAGTAAATTGGGCACTTTCAACTTTTCCCTTCCCCTCAGGAAACTTATGGCGTCATATTTAATTAATAGAAAACAATATATTTCGTATAAAGGCCACACATCCAGCGAATTTCTAGTACGTTCCGGAGTACCTCAAGGGTCGAACATAGGACCTCTTCTCTTTCTTCTATTAATCAACGATTTACCAGAGCATTTGATTAATTCTAGAAAACTGTTATTTGCAGACGACCTGAAATTCTTTCAAAGAATAAAAAATATTGAAGACTGTGTCTGTCTACAACAAGACATAAATAGGTTGAGTGCGTGGTGCTTGTGCAACGGTCTTTCTCTTAATGCAGCAAAATGCTATTCTGTTACTTACTCTAAACAAAAAACGATCTTAAATTTTCAATATAAACTTAATAATACCAATCTAAAAAAATCTGAAACAGCAAAGGACCTAGGAATATATTTTGACTCTAAGCTAACTTTCACTCACCATATTAACAAAGTAATAGGCAACGCTTACAAACTTATCGGGTTCATTATTAGAATGGGCAGAGACTTTCGAGACACTCAAACACTTAAGGTATTATATTACTCATTAGTGCGTTCAAAACTTGAATTCGGGTCTGTTGTATGGAACACTGACAGTATAGTACAGACTACAAAAATAGAGCGAGTACAATCAAAGATGTTACGTTATATGAAGTATAAACTTGAAGGTACTTATCCCAAATTTGATTCGTACAGTAATCTAATAGAGGAGCTCCGAATGCACAGGCTTGACGATCGAAGGACAGTGCGTGACCTGCTGCTGCTCTGGAAAATATATAATGGAAAACTTCGCTCTCCTCTTTGGATCTCACAATTTAAATTACGCGTTCCTAACAATAAGACGCGACCCAATCATCAAACCTTTTTTGTGAATAGAGCGCGAACAAACATTGTCAAGAAATCCCCTATCTGGAGAATGAGTATTCTCTACAATGCCTTGGAAAAGCGTAACAAAAATATTGATTTGTTCTCTATGCCATATATACAATTTAAAAACTGTGTAATGAAAACAATATCAAATAACAGTCACTGAAACATGTATAAAAACCTGTATCTCTGAACTCTCTAACTGGGCGCCAGCCTGTTGAGTTCATTATTGAAAAATAAATAAATAAATAAATAAATACTCAATAAATCAGAGGTTCAAGAGCAATGAATACTACAGGAAGATAAATTTGATCATTTTGGTATCATGCTGTCCTTTTTTCTTGTAATAGGTCACACTTTTTTCTCTTGAAGTGTCCTTTGTTATGAATTCTCAAATAAATATTAAGTTTTTTCATAAGTAAAAATCTATGTTTCAAGTTAAACAATTAAGAGGCTTCTCATTGATGTGAAATCTCCTCACAAAAAATTTGCAATATTGTTATATTAGGCTCAAGTTTAGAATATTGTTATATTTGGAAGTGGCATATGTTGGCGAAAAAACAAGAACATCCAGCAAACACAGATACCATGTGTTGTTGCATTTGAAGGCTGTACCAATCACCTAATGTAAATACTGTATAACAATATTCCACACTTTTTGTAAGGTGTGTATATGGAACTTTTAATGTGGGCATTTGAAAGGGTTTTCACTGTGATGAATACTTAGGTGTGCATTTCAACACCAATCTTCCAAAGCATTCATAATAAAATAAATAATACAGATATATATGGTGTTTTATAATAGAAAGCCAGTTATTACATATGGAGTGCAAAAAAAAAAAAGCATACTTTGAAGGTTCTGCCAGTTCACATTAACCAGCAAAATTAAATGCTGATTTCTCAAGAATTGAAATGTTCAAAATGTATTTTATGTCGTTACTTACATAACACTTCAACATGTATAAACCAATATATTCTAATACACAAGGCGTACCTCTACAACAAACCCAAATTTGAATACAAAATACATGGTGGGTCAAAAGTGTGGAACCACCCATATAATTTCTGCAGACATCAATGAACATATGCAGTATGTAAGAGACCAATTGCTTTATCCCTGATGCATGTTACACACCCAATGCAACATCTTGAACTTTTCGCATGGAAATAGGAGCAAGTGACACTTTAACCTGCCTTTACTCACGGGTGAGTGCTGCGCTTATTTTTGATTTGAAATTCTTGTAATTCGAGCTTCATGGAAGTGTGAGAGCCAAACTCTCATCAACCTGCCTTTCCGAGTATCCCCATGCAATAAAATACCACACTGTAAAATATGAGTCATCGTTAATGCTTTCTGAGCCATCTCTGTTTTTCATATGTGTCAGAGCCAAGAAAAGAAAGGAGCACGAAACTCACTTGTGACTAACTTTATTTTCATGTGGCAAATGAGTTACAATTGATTTGATTTTATTTTTAAATAAAGTAAGTGAAGCATAAAAAAGTGTATTATTCATAAACAAAATATACATTGATTGCATAAACTTCTTGATCTGACTCAAATTTAGCAACCAAAATCATTACAAATACGAAACTACTTGGGTTGAGTGCCACGCTCAGCCGCGAATAACAGCATGGCAGATCTGATCACAAGTAGTGCCAGGTTAAAATCAAGTGAAATCTTCTGCCAAATAGAATAGTGAAATTCATTTTACAATCAGTTTCAAGTTATTCAATGTTAATAAAAAAGACTGCCATTATTACTTGCATGCCATTCACAAATGTTAGTTCCTTGTTATGTAGTGAAACTAGTTGTCATTGATCAATGTAGAGAACATTAGCTTACATTGTGGTGGTCAGAGTGCAAGGATAGTTACGGTAAGGATGTCGAATCGACCCTTCTGAATAGAAATATGTATCATACATCGTTGGAAAAGGTAGGAATCAAGGATTCCAGAAATGTATGATTTAAGGTGAGGAAACAATTGGAAATGTAAAAATTTCATAAAAATTGCCCTCCAATTCCGGGCTCTGCCCCTGGGGTAATTGGCCTACCGCCCCCTACCACTACCGCGACCCTGCCTCCGCTATGCTCCGGCTGCCTGCATTTTTTTAAAGAGACCCTTTAAAGGCATGTTAGAACCTGCGCAACACTATTTTTCAACAAATGTAAATAAAAAATACGAATGAAAACATGATTTTAAAAAAGTTCAATCCTAGTGGAAATTCATATATATATCCATGTTGAAAACCAAAGTTCTACCTGGCAATACTGTGTGTTTAAAACAGATTAGGTAAACAGCTATGGTGAGTAATGTAGAAGTAAATTTTTTATTATTTCGTAGAAGTGTAACTTAAAATTGAGAAATGAACAGTCGCAATTCAAAGTCTGAAATATATACTATTAGTGAACATTTTTTTCACCTTCAAATGGTAAAACACAAGGGTCGATTGTGCAGTCTAGCCATAGCTACAGACCTCAACTGCAGACATCCTGAGAGATGGGTGGCCAATTGTTCATAGCGCAGTCAGGCCCCTTGCACCGACGGCAAAAAGCCGAACAAGGTAAATTTCAGAATTCATTTGCCTGTGCAAAAATGAAGTTGCCATCGATGCTAAACCTTAAATTTCTCATTAAAAATTTAGTTTATGTCTCTATTAATCAATAATGATCAATTGGATGTGATTTTATATATTATTCCTAGCCTTTCGCTTCTTAAACATGTATACGAAAAATCGTATTTTGTAGTCACTGTTTATTTATACATGACGTCACGTAACATCGTTCCATCATGGACGTCACATACGAATGTGATGTCGATTGATAAATTTACGAACTTGAAATAAAAAAGCTTCAAGAATTACTCAAAATAAGATGTACAACTAAAATATGCTGTGCATCATTCTAATCCAAGAAGGGGAATCCAGAGCTGATCTTTATAAAGGAAATCTTGAAAGGTTAGTTAGTTATGAATTACGCTCACTCTTACGTGGGACCTGTGTATTTACAGTGTAAAAATGATTTTGTTTATAGGAAAAAGTTGTCAAAGAAAATAATTTGGTTTTAGTATTGTTTCATTTAAGTAGAATGACATATGGGATCATATCATATGTTGATTAATATATGTGAACGTGGGTAATGGTGCAGATTGTGTAATGTAATGATATTTACAAGTTTCACAGGAGATGGAAGGCATCGTGAATACTGGAAATCACCATGGAAATAATTTTTAAAGTTCAGAAAAACAATTTGTCTGTGTTAAAGATGCAGAAAATTGTAATGTGTGAGTACTAATGATGTATTGAAACGTATGTTGTGCGATTTCTTGTGCTGCTAATAGCTGCTTTCGATTCTTTGTTTTCACATTGAAAACATTATAAACTTTAACAGATCATGGAACGTTTGTAAATACTTAGGCGATGAAACCTACCAATATTTAGACGATGAAACCTATAACGTACGGATTGTTACAACATAATCACATAGGAGCATAATTATAATGCTAAAATCCCTCAAACCTACACCTAACATAAGCATATGCATTAGAGTGATGGAAATACAGTTATCTACATAAAAGAATAAAGAGTATGTGGAGTGCAAGAAACAAGTTCGTGCATGATGCATTCCCAGATGTAGAACCAAGTAAGTACATTGTATTGTGTATTGTGAATGTTGTCAATGTTGCCTTCACTTGCTTCACCAACATTTGCCCCAGTGGGATGCTAGCATATACTGTTTTCTTCTAAATCCTCAAAAGAGGTAGTGATATGATCTAAATCATTCAATCATACAATTTTGGAGGTTATTTTCATGCTTTTCATGTATGGAAAAATTTGTAGGAAATTTAAATGGGACACTGCAAGTTACTTTAAGATTATTTAAAATATGATTTTAAACTTTTACTGTTCTGTTTAAAGTCTTATATTTTTATAAAGAAGTCTGGAGGACCAATGCATTGTCATAAGTTATGTTAAGAAAAGTATATAAATTGCCAATGTATCAATAAATACATGTACTTGTATAACAATGTGTTTGTTTATTATCCCTTTCATTTGTTATTAGCAATAATATATAATGTTTTACTTTTCTACAGAATCATTAATAACTCGTAAAGTGTTATGCATTTACTGTGAAATTGTTATTTTCTTCGGGAATGTTTCTGAGAATTCCACAAGAAATAGAACACGTCACCATAGTGAGTTGTAAATGGTTCATTTGATGGACTTTCATTAACAGCATTGAATATAGTGGAAATTAATTGATCTAGGATTTTTAAGACTTATTTCAGTTTCTTATTCTACATTCCATGTATATTTAATGTTAACAATATAATTTACATTCGGAATAGCAAGTAAGATGTTTGAAACAAATGGATGAATGAACGAGATTAAATTTTAGGGTGCATCGGAATGTATGACCATTTTGTACCCTTCAAAGTATAGGAGGAAGAATCCTCTTTATCTCAAATACTTGTGTTAAAGTTAAAAAAGGGATGTAAAGAGTCCCTTGAGAAAGTTTACAAATGCACGCTTGTAAAGGAACCATCAGGGGATTTGCGCAGCATGTTAGAAAGTTAAGAAGACATTAAAACCTCTACATACAGAGTGGCATATGTCACCTCTTCGTTTATTTGTCATCAGCTTGAAATTTGGGCATTTCTTGTTTGTCAGTTAACTCTTTCAACTCTAAAATTCATTCATGCAATATTTATGATGAATATATGAATTGCATCATGTTCAATGCTGTATTAAATATATACATGTATAAAATACATGTATGTGCAGGATAAGTAATAGGATCTTTCAGTGGTGTATATATAATTAATTTCATTCAGTATGATTCTTGATCCTGCATACTCCATGACTGCATTGGTTTCGTATTCTAAGACATTCGTATTTCGAGTGCAGATTTTTGTGTAACTATGAAATATGTAATGCCATATGATGAAATCGTAGTCAATATGTAGAGTGGTTCCAGTAAGTAACTTTGAACAAAACTCCCTTGTATGACATATTCCTACTCCCATTCTAGATTACACATTAGGGATGTTTGAGTTGGGCCTCCCCCATGGCGCAGTGGTAGCATCATTGCCTTGTACTCAAGGGGTCCCGGGTTCGATACCCGGTGGAGGCACAAGTGGTTCGGATCCCACTTTAAACTGTAGGTCCAGTCCCGATTAGCCTTACTGTGCATAAAGTGGCCTTAAAACACCAACTCAACTCAACAACATTAGGGATGTTTGACAAATACTACATGAATAAGCATGCAGTGATTAGTTAATAATACGAGGCGCATCCAGAAAGTAAGTTTCCCTATTTTTTTTAAAAAAAAAAAACACAGTTTCAGGACACCATTTATTGGCAACAGGTACAGCAAAGGTTCAGCTATTTTTCAACATAGCAACCACCAGAATTGAGACACTTGTCGTATCGTGGTATCAACTTTTGGATCCCACTGTCGTAGAACTCTGCCGCTTGTGAATGGAACCAGCGTGTGACAGATGTCTTCAGCTCTTCGTCGTTGCCAAAACGATCACCAGAGGACAGGAATTTCTTGAGGTGCAAGAAAACGTGAAAATCGCTGGGAGCCAGATCAGGACTGTAAGGTGGATGATCAAACAACTCCCAGCCAAATTCCGTCAAAACAGCTGCTGTGCGCCGAGCCATATGTAGACGAGCATTGTCATGGAGGAGCACAACACCAGTAGTAAGCATGCCACACCTCTTGTTTTGAATGGCACGTCGCAATTTCCTTAGTGTTTCACAGTAATGGTCAGCATTCATCGTTTCAACTCTGGGGAGGAAGTCAATGAGCAAAATGCCCTTCCTGTCCCAAAACATGGTGCACATCACTTTCTGTACCGACAGCGTCTGTTTGAATTTCTTCTTGACCGGAGATCCACTATGCTGCCAATGCATTGACTGCTGCTTGGTTTCCGGGGTGAAGTGCGAAATCCACGTCTCATCGCCCGTGACGATCCTATCGAGGAAATCATCGCCGTCATCATGGTACCGTTGCAGGAATGCCAGTGCTGCTCCTGAACGTTTCATTTTGTGTTCGGGTGTCAGGTTTTTCGGCACCCACCTGGCACACAATTTTTTGAACAGCAGGCGCTGCGTGACAATCTCATGCAACACGGATCGCGATATCTGCAGAAAAAGGCTACTCAACTCCATAATCGTGAAGCGACGGTTCTCTACGATGCGCTGCCGCACCAGCTCAACCAGATCATCAGTGATGAGGGATGGACGCCCACTGCGCTATTCATCATGGACACTTTGATGACCTTCTGAAAACTGCCGACACCAGCGACGCACCATCTGCTTACTCATAATGTTCGGCCCATAGACCTCACAGAGCTGACGATGAATGTCAATTGGCGCAATGCTTTGTGCATTCAGGAACTTTATCACCGACCGAACTTCGCATGCGGTGCGAGAAGGAATACGAGCTTCCATTTCGGACCACTGTTGCCTCGCTACTGGCATGCGGTGGGAGAAGGAATACGAGCTTCCACTTCGGACCACTGCTGCCTCGCTACTGGCATGCGGCGGGAGAAGAAATACGAGCTTCCACTTCGGACCACTGCTGCCTCGCTACTGGCGCCGGGCGGGATCTGTCCACCTGGCATATGATTGATACGTCTTAGCTCTGCTGCGCATGCGCAATTTACACGGCTCATTATGTTTACTTTCACGGGGAAAAAAATAGGGAAACTTACTTTCTGGAAACGCCTCGTATATGTTACAAACATCCATACGTTTTTAGAAATGGGTTGAAATTACTCCCATGGAAACCAGAAAATTGAAATTTTATACAACTTTGTTTTGGTTGGTTGGTTTGGTGTTTTAAGTCCACGTTATGCACAGTTAGGCTAATCGGGACTGGACCTACAGTTTAAAGTGGGATCCGAACCACTATGTGCCTCCACCGGGTATCGAACCCAGGATCCCTTGATTACAAGGCAACAAAGCTACCACTGCGCCATCGGGTAGGACCTAGAACTTCGAGATGAGGTGGTTGCTAGGCATTCTAGGTTAGCTTGTGTAAGGCGTGACTTTTTTCTTACTCTATTTTCCCATAACTATTCATTATCATCATCATAGTAGTTTTTACAGAGAAATAGAATGATAGAATTAAAAACAATTACAATTTAATTCCAGAAGTTATTCTGTTTGATAACTTCCCCAATGAGCTGTGTCACTCATAGCTATTATTTTATTTTATTCTCTCATGGCAGATGGAACTGAACTAGTTTCTATGTTGTATTTTCAAAAATATTATTTCATCTACAGAACACTGAATGTAAGTTATGATAGAAATTAACTGTAGTGTAAAATATTCCAAAATATTTACTTTTATGTACAGCATAACATAACACATGGTTCTACAGCATCGTTTCTCAACCTATAAGGAGCGATACACTCCTGGGTTCTGAGGGGACATTTGGTGGGTTGGGAAGTTGGCCTCGAAACTTTGTTTACTGGCTCTTAAAAACCTATTACATTCAATTACTTAGATATTGTTTTAACAATTTAAATTCAGGCCGTGTTGTTGTAAAAGAGGACTTCGATGTTAGTAAATACATGATTATAAACTGGGCGCACAACCCTACAAAGTAATTCCGCGGGTGCCCGTCTTATGGAACCCATGAAGTGTAATATTATTCCTCAAGGTCGGTCCCCGACTGAAGAAGGTTGAGATCCACTGCTGTACAGCACTGGAAGGGCCTTGGCCTATCTCCTGACTGCCTGTCAGCCTCCCACAACCCTACCTAGAGGTGTGGAGATCTTCAACCAGTAATGGGATGACGTGGGGACAGCACATCGAACACTCAGCTGTTATAGGAGATTTCCCAGACTAGGTTACGATACTCACTTGTAGGTCCCCAGTTTTCTCAGGATGGTGGGTTGCCAGCAGTCCTATACACAGGCTGAAAACCCAGAGACTGAACCCACGTGGACTCAAGCCCATACGAAAAAAACTGTGTGATGAAAGTCCTGTTAATATATTACATCACATTTTAAGTTTGGAAAACAAGTACTGGCTATATGTACATATCTTTTATTCCAGTATATTTCATACCTACAAGCCCCCAGCTGATTTGTAATGGTTGCGTTAGATGAATAGCGCTAATGTTTAATCAGTAGTTTTTAATAATACGTTTTATGTTGTATTCTTATTTCCTGAGGCAAAACCTTCCAATCCTGTCTTTTGTTTCCCTGGCATTTTCAGCATCAAATGGGTACTTCACTGATATCAATTGCAGAGAAAGTGAATGCATTTGTCTTTCGTTTTAGGAGTCCATATACCGATGAATGGACTTTTCTACGTTGGTAAATCACAAGTGTCTATATCTTGCGATTGAATATGGTCTACAAGGGAGAAAATTACAGCCGACCCCTCTATAATACTAGACATTCAGTGATGGCACCAGAAATAGTTGCTGATATTAAGTGTGCTGTATCCTGCAGATTGCCAACCACGTGGCAGCAATTGTTATGAAGGGAAAGAGACAATTTGGGAAATGTTGCAAGATGGCTCGAACGACCTTTAGAACACTTTGGGTAGCACAATGATCCGCTCACCCCACCCATCCATTCCTGCTTTATTTTCTGCTAATATTTCAGACATGTCTCGCAAGGTCGTATTATTTATTTTATTTAAGTACATAAAAATATTCTACAAGGATAAATACCATTGTTCAGTTAATTCAGGCATCCTGGGTTCGAATACCGGTTAGAGCTTTCTTTGTGCCATCAATTTTTTTACCATCATCGCAATTAGCCTAAAAATGAAAAAATGCGATGCTAAATAACAAACAACGACGAGGGAGGGGGTAAAATGCATTTATCTATGAACAAAGTAATCGCTGTAGAGTTTACACAAAATACAATCGCAATTTGCCCAAAATGTCACAAAAGCAATGCATAATAGGGAGAATACGAAATTAAAATACTTATTACCACAGATAATACATGGACCATTTTTCATGCACAACGGAATGATTTACATGCAGGAATTTCAGGAATTTGTAATTATTTTCCTATGTTGTGTTTCTGGGCTATTAATTCTGTATATCTCGTAACTTAGATGTAGAAATCATTGAAACATCAAATAAAAGCAGGAATGGAAGGTTGGGGTGAGCGGATCATTCCGCTGAGACGCATTCAACTGTCACTGCCAAAAGTAAGACGTGATTCGTGGAGAGGTTGCTATGACAATGATTTAAGTTTCGAAGGCACCGTAGGGTGGCTCCACATGCCCTTTTTGCTATACGCACAGATTACAAAGAAGAGATAGGAAGTAAACAATCTTGTTAATCTGTGGCGCAGTGGTGAAACTCGTTTAGAAATTGAAGCAAAGGGAAAGTGTGTGTGGTTACTACAATGCAGCAACCATGGTAGAGTAATGCATTGGACCACTTTTGCTCACTCTAATTCGATCGAATCTCCCACGCTCGAGCGTGATTCACTTGAATATATTGAACATGAAATATCATTTCAATGTGACAATAATCCTACAAATATATGTGTAAAATTCGTGTTGGTAGTTTCAGCCCATGATCATCTATTCATTTTCATATATTGCTATGTATTGGTAAGATAGACTAAATTACACTTCAACTTGACTATGTTCACTTTAGTTTCAATTTCACTGCATCTTTCACTTCACGAAGCCTATTTGAAGGCCCACCACTACAGACAAATTATGGTTGTACGTGAACTACTGGGCTTCAAGCGTATACTCATGGTTTACTTTCTCAAGCGTTATTCGCTTGAGCGAAGAAACAGTCGATTCTGTAAGCCATCTAGCGTCATCTGTCCGAACTATGAGACAATCGAGTAAAAAAGCCTTGATGTAGCACACTAAACCATGGTTTTGGAAGTGCTTGTGAAAAAAACTAGTAATGATCACTTGACACTTGGCACAATAAGGTGACCCCAGATAAATCTCCATGTGTCTATCACAATGCAAATGGCATCATCATAAACTGCCAATGATACATGCGTATGAGTAAGGATGATCCAGAACACAGCCAACTTCTTTTGGATGGGGAGGACAATCCCTACAACACATGAAACTGGATCAACATCAATCAACATTGGACTAAATTAGAAATGATTCAAGGCGTACCGAAAGTCACAGTGTGGTGCAGAATATGGCATACGCAGCGGTCAAGAGCTTGACAATGGTAACTTGCTGATTCCAGATATCTCCTCATACTAAACATGCCAACAAAGTTAAAGCTTGTGCGAGATTTAGCACCATTGTGCTGAGGTTGGCATTGCTGGTAACCAGTGTTCACGTGCCAGTGACACAAATTGCCCACAAGCAGAGGAAGCTCCTCATTCCACTGATGTCAGAAAAGAAGAGAAAAATGCTAGAGTGCATTCTTTAGCAAGGCAATCTTGGCATTGGTGGCATTTTAACAAATAATGTAGTTCAAGACCACACATGACAAACACCAATAAGGAAATGATCAGATCAGGGATAGCAACCCCTTCCCCTCCTCATTTCAAGAACTGTATATATATAGTCAAAATTCTTACCCAAAGAATAGCAGATGACTTTCTGTCTGTTGGAACTGCAGCATCTGGGTGTGAACGGAGGTTTGAGCCAAAAAGACTTGAATGTCAAGTCAGTCCATTCTTTTTGGTTTGAGCCAGTGTTGTTTCCTGAAGGATCTTTTCCAGAAACAGGGAATATTGAAGCCAAAAAATTACAAAAAGGGGAAAAAGATGAAACATATAAAAATGAGCAAGTAACGGGAAAATCAGAAATACTAATTATTGTTAGATATAACAATACTATTAGTTATAATAATATTAATGTGCTAAACTTTTGCGTAAGTGGTGTAAGGGTAAATTTAGTGAAAACAAAAAAAGTGAACATTTGTTAAAAAAAATCTAGGAAGCTGTTTTGAAAAAAAAATAGGAGATATGGGGTTGGAAGTATGGGGATAAATCACTGACCATGCCTGTCCAAAAATCCAGAAATCAGTACAACAGGCAAAATGCTACAGTCCCGTGTGAATTAATCGGAACAAGATATTTTTATGCATGATAGAGTCTCAAACTTGACTTTAGTCTCATGATGATGAAGCTATGACAAATCGTGCAATACAAATTATATAACAGAAAGAAGAACATATTAGCTATTAAGAAATATTACGAATATGTAATATATTGTTTCTGATTAGTGTAATTGATGAATTAGGGAAAAAATATAAAAAAAATACATAAAGTGTGTAGTTATTGTTGTGTTTCAATTAATTTGCACGGGACTGTACGTGTGTGTGAATTCGCCCACTAATAAATGTATGAATGTGGAGAAAATATTTCAAATAAAGTAGGCCAATCAGAAATGAGGTCTACAGTCCCGTGCGAATTAATTGAAATACGACAATAACTACACATGTATTTTTTTGTACTTATACCCTAATTCATCAATTACACTATTCAGAAACAATACATTATATATTTGTAATATTTCTTAATAGCTAATATGTTCTTCTTTCTATTATGTAATTTGTATTATACGATTTGTCATAGATTCATCATCATGAAACCATAGTCAAGTTTGAGACTCTATCATGCATAAAAATATTGTGTTCCCATTATTTTGCACGGGACTGTAGGCAGAGGCTTATCCAAAATTTTTCATCTGATGGAGTAAAAGTTAGAATTTAGGGGGAGGGCTGTAATGGTAAATTTAAAAATGACCGTAAATTAGCCTCAGTAAAAAATCTTAAGGAAGGTGTGGATAAATCACTGATGCTAGGCTTACAATGTTGGAAAGGTGGCACTCCACCATTGGACTTAATGTTTTGTTAAAAAAATCTAATTTTACTGCACTACATTAGAGCAAACTATGAATATGGACACTATTTCAAAACAAGGAACAAGTATCTACATCAGCTTATTAAATTTTATCAACATTAAAAATCGTAAAAACAACCCATTGGAATATTTCTGTGCATGAACATTCATAATGTCACAAGAAAATTTCCCAAGCATCAGTGTGTGAAACCAATAATACAAACTAAAAATTATGATTTGTATCTCTCGCAACATAAATTATCTACAAAGTTCTATAGCAATGCTGATTTTGTTGATATTTATAGGCACACTTGAGGAAAAAGTCAAAAGACGAAATTTAAGATTATCAATTCTAAATTCAAATTAAATTATATAATATTAATTTATTTTGGTGCATCAGTAGAGGAAGGAGTACAGCTTGAGTTCTTTGCGGTGAGAGAAACATTCTTTCCAGGAGCTGCATCAGTGGTTTTCAAAACACCATTTTAACATGCTGTATTATGTAATCAGCTCTACGAATCATGCGTCACATAAGAACTACAAACATGTGTACATAAAGAGACATTACATGCAGCTCAGGGCCATAACATCCTTGACCACAACAGCCAATATGTACAGGTGAGAGTGCCTGCTGTGGCAGCATCATTGTTTGTTTGGTATCTTGGTTAAAGAATAGGCACACGAAATGGCTTGCAACTACTGGTGACCTCTGTGAAAGTACAAGTGAGATCACTGCTGGATAATAAAGACATTCCTCCCAATGTGCAGACAACAATTGATTTTGATAAAACAGATGTTTAGATTCTAAAGCAAGTGACATGTGTTGAGAGTCAAGAGATCACTGTTTGGCAAATCACTACTTCTCGCATCCATACAGCCTTAATGACTTCTGTTTGATGTGTAATCTCCCCACATGCATTATAATTTATATTTACAGACAAAATATTTTATGCAAATTGAACCATTACAAAGTTTATTTTTTGTGTCTCCTCATATGCACACTGAAGATACCCTTAAAGAAAATTACTAGTCACAAATCAACATTTAAGATGTTTCTCTTTGATGGGAAACTTCCTCATATGTCTATTCAAGTTATGTCTCCAGCCAAACATTTGCTGCAAATTGTATAATTGAAAGCTTCTCTTTAGTGTGAATGCACATATGCAAATTAAGACATCCTTTATTGCAAAGCCTTTGTTGCACATTGAACATTTCAAAGATTTCTCTTGACTGTGTAGCTTCATATGTATATTGAGTGTATATCTCCAGACAAAACATTTACTGCAAATTGAACAATGGAAAGGCTTCTACTTAGTGTGAATGTTCAAATGTGCATTAAGTCGATCATTATGGGCAAAACCTTTATTGCAAAGTGAAGAATTAAAGGCTTTTCTTTCAAGTGAACCCTCCTATGTACACTGAGATCATCTTTTCAGGCAAAATCTTGGTTGCAAATTGAACAATGAAAAAGCTTCTTTTTTGAGTGAACCATCATATGTATACTGAGAACTCCTTTATGGGTAAAGTCTCTGTTGCAAATTAAACAACTGAGAGGCTTCTCATTGGTATGAACCCTCACATATACCTTAAGCTCCCCTTTACAAGCAAAATCCTTGTTGCAAATTGAACAAATGAAAGGCTTCTCTTTTTTGTGTGAACCCTCATGTGTTTACTAATATCTCATTTACAGGGAAAATCCTTGTTGCAAATTGAACAATTGAAACGCTTCTCTTTTATGATTTTCCTTGTAAATATATGGTCCCACACCATGGCTGTGCAGTCTAAGGTGCCATGCTTTGCGCTAACGCTACGAGACGTGCACAGGTTTGAGTCTCCTAGGGAAAGCGCAACAAGAGATTTCGGTCTATGTGTGGGACGAGTGGCCACCCACCATCGTGAAGAAATTGGGGAGCTACAATTGAGTAGCGTAACCCAGCCATGGAAACCTACAGCAAAGACTGGAGGTTCGTTGTGCTGACCACACGAAACCCTGTAACTGGTTGGATGATCTGCCACCTCGGGCAAGTGAGTGAGTAGGATCAGGTGGGAGTGAGGCCGACAGTTGGTGGTAGACTTGGGCCCTCATTGGGTTGTTGCACCATGGGTTATATAAAAATGTGGCCAATATTAGGCACATGACGCTTCTGTATGTTGACAAAACTTGGGCTCTGTAGTGTTGTCCATAAGCTTTAATACTAAATTTCATTCCCCAATTGGTCAAAGAAACATTTTTCCTCCCTGCCAAATGGGTGCATTGTAAAATATTTCACTGCCTTCTCAATACTGTAGCCTTATGCTTTGTTGTGTTCATTATCAATGTGATTACACATTCATTGTTTGTAACAGTTACTCAATTTACAATTTTGAGTCTGGACCGTATGTTTCTTTATTGTGTTACTGCTAAATTTCAGTGATTACAACAATCCGTGCTATAAGAACATGGCAATAAAATGTACTGGAAGATAAAAACATTAATATTATTAAGAAAAAAAAAGGCTACTGAAGTGCGAAAATGAAAATTGTGGTCAGTGTGCTCTGTCATTCATGCAGTACTTCCCTTGTTTAACACACACACACATATGTAAAGCCCCTATCACACGGGACTCGATTTCTAGTAGGAATGCCCTAGTTGGTGCTGAACTAACTTTCTAGGTAGCAATCATGGCCGCCTGGCTGACTGCTTGACTGGTTTGGAGGAATAGGACATGTTCTAATTGCTACTTGCTTTCCTCGACTGGATTCTGTGGAACAGCCAATCAGAGCAAAGTTTTGCCATGTGAAGATAATCTGTGAGTGTCCAAAGGAGCACTTTTGTCTGTGGTTTCCGAGTGTTACTCCAGCAATGTATAACATATACAGCATGAAAGGAACGTTGAGTTACACCATCTATGCTGAGTGCACTGTGTTTACATTTGAAACAAGTAAAATATTCTTCCATACGTGTACAGTAAAAGTTGTGAAGTATGCATTTAAGCAGCGCCATTGTTTTGTACCTAATAACGTTCGGTTGAGTAGTTATCAGCTTTTAAATATGTGAAGTGATACATTGTTGACATCTCACACAGCTGCCATTACAACTTTTCCCGTATGGGAACAAAAGTCTATCGACAAGTACGCTGGTAAGTATTGTGTGAGGCGAAAACTAGTAAATTGGTAGTCAGTCCAGCACCAACTAGGGCATACCTACTGGAAATCCAGTTCCGTGTGATGCAGGCTTTAGTGACTGGGTCCATACTTGCTTCAGTAATTTTTGGATGGGAGGGGGAAATACTGGTCAAAATTGTAGAGTTTGAGTTGGTGTTTTAAGTCCACTTTGTTCACAGTAAGGCTAATCGGGACTGAACCTACAATTCGTGTCATTCTATAGAATGAAGGGATCTGAACCAGTTAATTGATGGGGTGATGTAAACTACTCATCATTCATCCTCTTGATGAGACCACTCGTCATTGACATGACGAGTTATTGCTTGGCATGCGAAAGGTACAAATTACACAAAGGAATTAAACTACTGAAAAGACAATGGCAACTCGTTGGATTTTGTGAACCGTTGAACCTGTATCATGGCTGGGTGTAGGATAATTACCTGTCTAACTGAAGTCTCTGAGCTGAATGAAAATAGCGAAGTCCTCTGTAAGCTTCTAACTTGTTGACCAAAGCGTGCTTCCACTATCGACCTCCTGTCTTGCTGACCTCCTCTCTCTACCAACTCAATTCCCAAAGTCCAGTCACTTCCCAGCTTGTCTCACCTCTATATTCCCTGGCCATCGAGCTCTTCCTCGATGCCGAATCGCCGAATCGTGTTTATTATAATTGCTACCATGCAAACCGCTGACACCAAACCCAGAAGTGTTACCTGTTTCCTGAATGCTCAGGAGGTTTGCATGGCACAACACAATGCATTGTAAACATGCCTAAGAGGCTTGAGACAGCTGAGAAAAACAAGTGAATGCCCTGGTCAACATGAAGCGTTCAGAGAGACTTAAAAATAAACATACAATCTTAGGGATTGATACGTTCGCGCCCTCTAGGAAAAATTTTCTTCTTTGAAAATTTAAAAGTCAAATCGCAAAGCTTGACATGACTCAGGTTCGCCAATTCCATATATTTTCTTAAAAAACCCAAATATACAAAAGAAAATCCACCAAAACATACCTTCCCTTGTTTGCCGTAGCCTGAAGGAAAGAAAAATTTTTATTCCCTAAACTCTATAATGAATAATACCCTTAATACTAACAAATTCGTATGTTTATACGATGTAAAAAACAATAATATATACTATTATAAGACTAGAAATCACAAAAGTTCGTGTCGTTAAGCGAAAAACTCTTAATGTACCACAATTTGTGCGTACGTACTGTTTATTATGTATAATTGCTCATCCATTTGCTCCGAGTCAAGAGTCTGTGATGCCTCGCCACGCGGTAACGACTCTGTGTGTTCCGCGAAGCTAACGGCTGGAGGGAACGTCTTGCACGATGGAACGGAATTCACAATGTTTGTTTATATTGCCGCTCGATATAAACTCTTCAAACTAAAAAAATACCTTGAAAAGGTGCACAAATAAGTACACGTAAGTAAGCATGTAAAACATTGTCACATCTCACTGTTTTGTCCGTGTGAAAGCCTGATTCTATTGATTATATCAAAATGCGTATGTTTTACGAACTATGTAGCACTGCACTCCTAACATCGCCAAATATATAAACTTGCATGGCTGTGTTGCACATTCCAATGTATTATTATACAATATTCAAATGCATATAGTGAGTTACACTGAAAACTGTCGCTGGTAAAACTTAAGTATAGCGTTCAATTTTCTTTTCTACGTTTAAACTGTACACTGTATACACAACTATGGCGTGGTGAATACCTTTGTATGACTGCACACAAAATTAATAATCTTCCAAGTGACAAAACTATGTGCTTAAGTTATAAATATCAAAAATGTTTTGCGAACAAATATGTCGCTTTCAATCTTCCATGTTGGTGAGAAGAAAGAGAAAAAAAAAAAAATAACAATAATACCTGCATGCGACAAACATATGCATAAAATATTGGCACTAAAGCATGCTTTCTAAAATGTTCGAAAGTGCTATAATTATGTTATTTGTATTGCTTGCATGTCCATTTATTATTCGAAGTGCAAAATTTCATCGTAAAAAAAAATTATGCACTAATTGATGCGAACACTGGTCACTTGACACCACTGGTGCGTGTCGCTTCCTTGTAGTATGATGTACACTTGCATGCATATAAAACTAGTTCTTATGCATGACACAAAACTAAAAAATGTATATAAGGGCTATGGAAAAGTATTGTTTCCCATAATGCATGTTAAATAACCAAATAGATACACATGATAGGAGCTCGCATGTGTATGTGTAGAAACACTGTAACACAATTCTGTAATTATTGTTTGTGACCAGAACTGCTGTTTGTAGAATGTATGTTTTCTCTGCTTCCTCTTCTTTCTGGATTGCTTGTCGAAGATTGCTTGTCGTCTTGACTGCATTGGGGCAATGTAAAAATGTAGTAAATTACCCGTAGAACTTGGGAGATGGGGAAAATTGTTGTTCGAACTGCAGTGTGGAGGGAAATTTTATCTAGCTCCATCACTAGCTGTTGTTGATAATGTGTAGTCTGTTATACTGGGAAATGTATGGTTGATTACATCCTTCCTGTAAGGTAGTCTCCGTGTACAAATAAGTAGAAATGTCTGCATGTCTCCCTCGTAGAATAGTAATCAGTCTTTCTGCCTGGTAATAGACTGCCTGCGGATGTCCGTCACGAAAATGCCCATGGATGGTGTAGGTATTGCTTTTCCATGGTGCTCCGTATAGACAGGTTAGGTTGAATAAAGGGAAAATTATGACAAAGAAAGGAAATTGCAATAGGATGGGTATATATAATTCAAGTATGCATGTACACAAAACCAACTAATTTCCACTGCCTTTTCTTAAAATCAAATTAAATTGTCTCATCAAAATTATATGATTAAAATAAATAAATAAAATAATTGCCATAACTCTTTGAAAATAAATAAGGAAAATTTAAATAAAATATCCAACCGTAATTAAAATATTAATGTCCATGATTAATGTGTTGCCTTAACCTATTAATTATTACTGTGCTGCTCTGAATTAATCTGTTTCGCAAGCTGATGATGCTTATAAAAATAATATCCTACGGTTGCGGTTAATAACACATTCCAAATAACAAAAACTAATATAGACATAGGCAACGGGTTTAAAACTAATTCTTTAAATGAAATGCTCTTACTAATTGATTGATTAAGTTGTTTTAAAGCAAGTTCAAGCGAAGTCCATTGGGGAATAGTGAAATCAGATAAATTCTTTGGAATATTAAGTAATAACTCAATTTCCTGCATTTTGACTTGTTCGAAGGCTAAAATTCTTGTGTGTAAAATTTGTTGATCCACAATAATCTGTGAAAAATCCTGATAATTAAAAAATAAAGATTCCCCTTCGTTAAGCTGAATTGATCTGTGCGTGTTCAAATTATTATTCAAATTCTGAATAACAATAAATTGACCTGAGCCTGATATTAAAATACCATTACGTGTCCTAATGAACTGAAATGATTTATTGTCAGTAATAGATTTCACTTCAAAATTACAAGAAACTGACCTATTGTGTAAAAGTAAATCTTCCAAACACTGTACATCTCTATCGATGATAACTTCACTATGCGAGCAGAGATAAAAAAAGTTTTTAAGCTCGCATGCACTCTCAACAATTTGCACTAATCGTGGACTTCCCTTATGTTGCATACTGTAGGTTAACTCTGGGATTCGAATGCGAGACCATGAATTGTTATGCAAAATGCCTAAGTTAACTGCTCGAAAAATGGGAGCGATGTCATTCATCTGTACTAAAGGTGTCTCTAGAAGTAAATGAAATGATCTACTACTGGGTTCATAATTAATCAAATATATCAAGTAAGTGTCCTGGGTTCGGGAATGTCCTCTTCAGTGTTGCCATCCTCTATGTTGTCTCCACATTCTCTGCTGAGGGGATCGGCGATATTCTCCGTAGTTTTAACATGGATCGGTGTAAATGAAAAATCCTCCAAAAGGTTACTCCATCGAAGAAGCTTTGAGCTCAAATTACGAGATGTCCTAATGTACGTAATTGCTTTGTTGTCCGTATATAAATCAAAATGGCGCCCAACAAGATAAAATCTAAATGATTTGAAGGCATATAAAATTGCTGTTAATTCTTGCTCAATAACACTCAATCTTTTTTCAGTGTCGGTCAACGTTCTACTACAGTACGCACATGGCAAGTACTCTCCTTCTGCATTGGGCTGCATTAATACGCCACTGACCGCATGAGATGAAGCATCGGTGAAAACTTTGGTGTGCTTCGCTGGATCGTACGGTAACAAAACAGGTGCAGTAATTAGAGCTTCCTTTAATTTCTCAAATGCCGATTGTTGTTCAGGACCCCATGTAAATTTCTTGCCCTTACGAATTAAACCCTGTAATGGTGATGCAATATCAGAAAAATTCTTGACATATTTCCTCACGTAGCTGCAAAGACCTAAAAACATTTTAACCTTCTTCGTTGTGGTGGGAACCTTATAATTCTTAATGGATGACAGTATTCTATCACTTATACGATAGCCATATTTGCCCACATTGTGGCCCAAGGCAATTGTCTCATAGTATCCAAATGAACATTTAGGTACAGCCAATTTCAATCCGGCAGATCGTAAACATTGAAACATTTTCTCTAAATTGACCAACATATCCTTAAATGTATTGGCAAAAACAAACATGTCATCGATATAAAAGGCGAAATTATTGTCGTTCATCCCCGCTGTAGCGAGCTGAACACATCGGGTCATTGCCGCGGGAGAAGTCACATGTCCCATAGGTGTAAAGTTCATCGCAAATTGTCCCCTGGCTGGTATAGTAAAGGCAGTATACTTTTTCGATTGTTCTTCTAATGGTATTTGAAAAAATCCTTGTTTCAAGTCAGCACTACAGTAGTAGCTCTTACCGGCCATATTGTGCAATATCTCTGAGATGTTTCCTATAGAAACTGCGTCGAAAACAGACCTAGCATTTAGTAATCGAAAATCCTGTACCATGCGATAAGCTCCTGATTTCTTCTTGACAAGAAAAACTGGTGAATTGTACGGTGATGTTGTAGGACTAATGACCCCTGCTTCTAGCAAGTTGTCAATTTGCTGGTTAATTTCCTTACGCAGGTGAACTGGTATAGGGTAGGCTGGGACGTGAAATTCCGAATCGTCCTTTAACTTTATACGATGCGTATAATTAGTGGCACAACCAATGTCCTGCTCGGACCAAGAAAATACATCTACATATTTCTCTAATAATTGTCTAAGTTGCAACTTCTGATCGGGTTCTAATGCTGGATTTATGTCAAATTTAGTAATGTCGTGCACTGGTTTTGTCACGGTGCCAGTCTCCTTGGTCACCATAACGTTAGGTCCTTCGTTGTCTACAATATGACGCGAAGCTGGTACTGGATTTTGCCATGCCTCTGCGGTACCTAAGCGTGCCCCTTTCCTAATTTTAATTTTGTAAGAATTTGGATTAGTAATCCAAATTAAAAAAGACTCCGGATTTACAATGGCTCGAGGCACCATTAAGCCTGTGTCCATTTGAAACTGTAAATCTGGTTCCAAATAAGTTAAGTTTTGATTACTAGAATTTGTCAGTTTGACAGGAATACACAAATGAGATCTAGGTTTAACTCTAATTTGTCTAGAAGTTACAAATTCCGGCACATATAAATCCCTGATCAGACTAGCAACTTTTATGGAAACGTCAAAGGTCTTTCGGTGTTCCGTCCTTAACTGGTTTCGGGATTGATACGAATTTAAAGTGGGATCCGAATCACTTGTGCCTCCACCGGGTATCAAACCCGGGACCCCTTGATTACAAGGCAATGATGCAACCACAGCACCATGGGGGTCAAAATTGTAGTCAAGTTATATGCTTCAGTCTGGTTACAGGAGTTAGTACTAAAAAACAAGTTTCATATTTCATTTGCACATTAAATATGCAAAATCTCAGCTTTTTTGAGAATTGGATAAATAAATCAAAATGAAGTGCAAAAATTGTGAGTCCTATAGTTAAGGTGGTTTGAGTTATCTGATGAGATTTTGGTTATAACTATCACATGAAGAGAGAAGAAAACAGGTTAGTTTCATGAGGTAAAATTATAATCTAGACAGTACAGTGGGATCCATGAGTATTACTGTGCAAATTGTCCACAAGTATTTTCATTAATATTTCTCTTTCAGCCTGTGTGATTTTAAGCAATGGATTTTTATGTATGCTTGTGCAGAAGTTGTCAACAGCTTGTTTTGAGTTTCTTTTCATTCTTAGAGCTCCTATTGGGTCAAAATAGAGTGCATGAACATGGTGATGCACAATTTGCATGGTAATACTCATGGATCCCACTGTACATATCGGCATAATTTCCACAAAATGAAACTTGCTAGAACGCACAAGACTACACCAGCAACACCCTTTCTGCATTCAAAACTACGCACTTAGGCTGCTCATACACATATGGGTTAAAAAATATTTTCTGATCTTTTTGCATAGTTGCTCATTTTGTTCCACTTTGTCCAATAAACAAATGTGTGAATTTTTTTCCAGATTGGAAAACATTCAGAGGTTGCTCAAGGCACATATATTTTGACCGTGGTATTGTATAATTTTGTATAGCTTTCTTATACTATGAAAGTCTCTGTACTGAGAAGAAATTAATATTTGTGTGTGGAGTTGTACTATTGTAATGTTGACAGTGTTACTGAAATAATATTACTTTTCCAGGTTACTGAGCTGTTCTGAGCAATGGAGTCCAAACACCTCACCACTAGAAACAAGACCGCTGTATGGCTTATTGGACATCAAGAGCCTCATCTACCGGATTATGTGTTACCTACAACAGGAGATGTTCTTCGAACCTTCTTCCATTACAATATCTCACTGAAAGAGACCGTTTCTGTCAGTTTGAAGTGCACTTGTGAGGAGCTGGTGACCATATGGGGAAAAAGCCCGTATCCCTACTGCTTTTGATCCAAACATTATCTCGAAGATGAAGGGTGTTGTAGATGAATATAACTTGATCAAGAAACACATATCACGAGTGTCACAAGCACAGAGAGACGGGGAGGAAGTATTTTCAAAGAAAATGTCAAAAAATTTTGACTTTGCTCAAAAGAAGCAATGACTTTGATCAAGATTGAAGAAGACAGACAGTTCCTGAAAGATCAGCGTGGAGACAGAAAGATGTGAATGGCTGGTGTAGATGTGCATTTTGCAAAACAGGAAGAAATGGCAAAATTACGGAAAGAAGCAGAAGAAAAGCGAATGGAACATGAAAAACGAAGAAAAGAGGAAATGACGCCCATTGCAGCAGTTGGCATTTCCAGTAGCAGTGAGAAAGACAATGGCAGTGATGCAAATAGTAATGATGACGCTTATGAGATGTAGATACCACTGCATTATATACATATATATATACTTGACACATCTCGGGCTGAATCTGATGATCCTGGCCCAAGTACATTAAAGAAGTCCCGACTTTTACAAACCATGCTCAGTTCCCCAGAAGTTTCTTCAACATTAGATCGTATTAATTTGTCAGACACCAAATTTACAATTTTAACTGCAGCTATAGCAAAAGCAGATTGTCAGGATCTTGCAGACGCTCCACTCTCACGTTCAACTGTGCAACGTAGAAGGTCAGCTCATCGTGCCAAAACCACAGACAAAATAAAAGCAGATTTTACACAGCAGCGAAACCACCCCTTATTGTTCACTGGGATGGAAGGATTATGAAAAACAGCACAGCTGATGAAACTGCTACCAGAACAACTAGTTTAGAGAGACTGGCTGTCGTTGTCACTGGCCATAACTTGGAAAAAAATACTCGGAATTGCCAAAATACCATCTGGAACAGGAGAAGCACAAGCAAACTACTTATGAGCTGCTTCAATTGTGGGAAGTGTGTGATGACATTGTAGGGATGAGTTTTCGACACTACTGCATCAAATACAGGTCTAAGAAAAGGTGCTTGTTCACTCTCGAAAAAAACATTGATCATAACTTGCTATATTTTGCCTGTCGTCACCATATCCATGAAATTGTATTAGCTGTGGTTTTTTCGGTATTGTTTGGGCCAACTAGTGGTTCAAATATAGCAGTTTCAACGATTCAAACTAAAATGGCCAGAAATCAACCAAAATGATTTCAGTTCTCTTTCTGATCCACATCTTGATGATCCACATATGATGGATTTAAAAGGAAATGTCACAGAATATCTTACAAATTGTTTTTCATCTGAAAAGGGATATATGCCTCGAGATGATTAACTGCAAATTGCAGAGCTATGCCTTCTTATTCTTGGTACCCAGAGGCAAAGTTTACAGCTTCTGAGCTCCTGGAGCATATCATATGCCTAGATGGATGGTGAAAGTAATCTACTGTTTCAAGATTTACCTGTTCCATGAGCAACTGAATTTAACAGCCAACGAGAAAAAAAAATCTCAAGGAGTTTTGCTTGTTTGCCAGTATCATTTATGTAAAAACTTGGTTATGCTCTCCCATAGCAAGTGATGCTGCAGTAAATGATTTGCATCTTTACAAGGAACTGAAATACTATGAAGCAGTCAACAAATCTGGGGCTCTAAAATCGTCAAAGAAATTGAAATCACACATATGGTATTTAGGTTCAGAACTGGTACCACTGTGTTTATTTTCAGATAAGCTGTCTCCTGAGGAGAAAAAAATGGTTATTACAAGGATGAAAAGCAGTGGAGAAGATTGGAAAAGACGGGGAATTAAGCTCACAACTGCAGATGGACTAGAAAGCATGAACCTACATGATTTGATGGACTCTGCCTCTACTTCTGCCTTAACCTCTTTGAAAGTCAATATTGATGTCATTCTTAATATAGACCTACAATTGTGGAATGATATTGAAGAATAAAAGGAAGCAAAAAATATAGTAAATTCATTAAAGGTCATCAATGATGCAGCAGAACGGTCCATTGTCCTCATGAGTAGTTTTAATGAAACCATTACTAAAAAGGAATCTGAAATGCAGAGACTGATTCAAGTTGTAGAAGAAAACAGGAAGAAAATCCCTGCTGCTACAAAGAGATCCCTGAAATTGCAATAAGTTACTTATAAGACACATAATCACTAGTGTAACCGACATTTTACTTATCTTAAAAATTATGCCTTCCTTTACATTTCTTAATTTGTTCTTCAGGAAGTTTAAAGAAATGTTATTAATTTATTTCACGAACAACACATCTACACACTCTTACTTCAATATTTGACTAATTATTGTATTCCTTAGTGTCTAAAAGCAGTTGAGATATAGAAAAATTACATGTTCCGTAAATCAATTTAGTAGTATTATTTCGAGGTTGCTGAGCAACCTCTAAACACAAACCGATCTTCTTGAATTTTGGTAGGTATATCCTCTAATGCGAAAGCAACAAAATAAGCCATTATGTGAAATTCCACCTCACAAGTTTCTTTCTGAACACCCCTACTACGCACGTAATGCCACAATGTCGTATCTCATCTCAAGTGTGCACAGTTTTGCTTAAAACATTGATAACAACATTTATGTTGTTTGGCATGGTGATATGCATGCTCCGTCAAACTTAATTTTTTTAACTATTTTAAAGGTAACGGTTTCGACTGTTTTATGATTTTTTTTAAAAAATTCTCCTAGCAGAAAGACTAATTATTGTAGAATTTTGGAAATCATTGTCACATGAAATTTGAAACTTTCTTAAGAAGCACTGCTTGGATTCTAAAAAAAGTTATGTTGATTGATTGATTGAATTGTTGTTTTAAGTCCACTTGTTGTTTTAAGTCCACTTTATGCACAGTAAGGCTAATCGGGACTGAACCTACAATTTAAAGTGGGATCCAAAACACTATGTGCCTCCAACGGGCATTGAACCCAGGACACCTTGATCACAAGGTGACGACGTTACCACTACACCATCGGGGAGGCCCTTTATTTATGTTGAAAAATAAAACTTAAAAATTACCTTACGCAAGCATGCGTGCTTCCCATGGACAAGGTATTCTTCGTTGACAAGCGACAGTTAGTATGGTAGACTAGTGGGAATGAATGTAGAAGCAAATCAGAACCTTAGTACATAGAATGCTTTTGGGGACTTTATTTTAATGCTAAGAAAGCCAAACCTAACCTGCCTAACCTAACCACGAAAGCATATATTTAACAAAATCTTAGGTAATCACTAAAACTCCCCAGTATGTGTTAACAAACATAAATCAAAAATGAACCATGTAAATACTGCATTCGTAGCATGATGAAATTGCAATAAAACCTGGGCCCAAAATATTTACATGCTGTGTGGACCACAAGGGGATGGGGAAAGGAACGGGACATACAGGGGATGGACAAAAATATGGAAGCCCCTGCGAAGAAAAGCCGGAATGCTGTAGCTAATAATTTGCAGGACCGCCTTTATCTTCCAAAACGGCCTGCAGTCTCCAAGGAATGGACAAATACAAGTCCTGGATGGTGATAATGGGATCTTGCACCATTCTTCATGCAAAACATGTTCACAATCCTTCTCAGTGTCCATCTGTCTTTGTCACGCAATGTACATTTTCGTCCACCCAGGTGTTTATCTGATGATGTCTTTCCGGACACACTATTATGTCATCATGATCTTGGATAGAGTCCCTCTCGATATGCCAAATAACATGGCTACTTTGGTAACAGAGGCCCCTGCAAGGCGGACACCAAAAATTTGCCCTCTTTGAAACAGTCAGCTCCGACATGATTCAGTATCAACTACACTGCACGCTGTCTACATTGCAATTGTCGACTCCTACCAGGCCAAGAGTGTCCTATCTCACGGCACAAAACACAAAATGTCGCACCGTGTCCGATTTCAAGTGGAAAAATTGCATCGATATCACCTGTTCCGATGTCGTGGTGTTTCCATATTTTTGACCATCCCCTGTAACTCCCCTTTGGCCATGTATTCTAAAAATAAAATAATAATAAAGGTGGGAAAATATGACAAAATGAGGGCTGACTATCAAAAAAGTATATCCTTCCAAAAATCCTGGATACACCACTCTACACATGGCTTGATCCCATAAGAAAAAAGGCATCAAATGGCAGGAAATTTCAGAGGACTGTAAATTCCAAACTACAGTTGATATTCCAAAAGAAAAATAAATATATGGGTTCTTATATATGTTTAAGGATATCATGAAACAAATTTTATCCCAACCTGATATGGTGGGGTGGGACACTCCTGGACAATCTTGTATTGAATGACCAGTAACCCTGCAGCACTTCTGGCACAATACAGAAATTACATGAATCATAATCTACAAGCAATAAGGTCCAATTTTGAACCTTAGTACTGCCATGCTCATTTTCAATCAAAGTAATAAAATTTTCTTCACCTACCTTTGTGCAGGATCTGCCACTTCGCCTTCCACCTCATCAGGATTCTCTACAGAATATTTCATGTCTTTATCTTCACTTAAAATTAATTCACCATTGTCACTGTCCTCAGCTGGCATTTTTGTAACAAGTTGTCCATGATAACATGGATAAAATCCTTCACTTCTATGAACATTTTGCACACTTGGAACTTCCTGATTTCTGCCTTCAAATTGAATCCAACTATCACCACTCACATTTTCCACTTTACAAACTGAAGTTTCTTTCATGTACTCACTCGATAGTTTGCTGTCAACAGAAGCATCCTCTATGCACTCATTAGATGGTTTGATGTCAACAGAAGCATCCTGTATGCACTGATTAGATCGTTTGATGTCAAGAGAGATATCAACATCAGGAGGCTCCTTGAATGATACAGTTTCAGTCTTGACACATGACTCATCCGGAAGCCACACACTCTCCAGAGATGTTTGTTCACGAACTAATGGATCGGCACTTTCTGATTCAGACTTTATGAACACTTCCACAGGAGACAAACCCGTGTCGGACACTTGAACAGCCATATTTTCTTCACAATCATCAGACCAGGATGCAGAAGCCTTCTGAAAGACAATAACAAGCAGTGTGGATTAAAAATTATGATCTTTAATTTAAATGTCTTTTTTACTTTTTATAATATACATATATATCACTGCGGAGACAACAGTTTCAATTGGACTATGACGTGAAGGAGTACATGTCCAGTTGGTTCCAACAGCAGCCAAAGGAGTTCTACGAGCATGCCATTTTGTGACTTTTGTCACAATGGGATAAATGCCTAACAGTGGCCGACAATACTTCTGAGGGACATAATGTAATATTTCACAGTACTTACATTATGTCCCTCAGAAGTATTGTCTGCCACTGTTAGGCATTTATCCCATTGTGACAAAAGTCACAAAATGGCATGCTCGTAGAACTCCTTTGGCTGCTGTTGGAACCAACTGGACATGTACTCCTTGACGTCATAGTCCAATTGAAACTGTTGTCTCCGCAGTGCTTTTTTGAGCTCACCAAAGATGTGGAAGTCACACGGGGACAGATCTAGACTATAGAGGGGGGGGGGGGGGGCCAGGACTTCCCACTTGAATTTTTTCAGACATTCCTTTGTTGTGTTGGCTGTGTGTGGTTTAGCATTGTCATGCAATAGGCAGGGTTGGCATTTTGCCCAGGTTTCTTCGAAAAAACCCAACCCAGGTGGGTTTTTCATTATTATTTTTTCAGATAAAACCTGATAAAACCTGGGCAAAACTGGGTTTTACTGGGTTTTTAAGGCTATATTTAAAAATATATATCTTAAGAATGAAATACATTATTCCCCTAGTAGTAATGTATCATGACATTCAATTTGTATTGCTTTCTACCCTGTCCCAACTCTCTCTAGAGCAAGCGAACAAAAACAAGTCTCTGCGCAAGTAGTAACGCAAGATGGCTCCACCAATGAACACGGGAGAGAGAAATGGATTGCCTGGGGAGAAGTAAGCGACTGCAGTTACCAACCTTCACAGCAGCATGTACTGCTTTCCTCTGCCCACTCTATTTTCTTCCCTTTTCTGATGCTATGCACACCCTTGCTCCAGAGACAATTGTTACAAGGAATAGTTATTTACTATTTCTGTTCTAAAATATTTGTCCAAAACTTGATTCAACTCTTCCTGGATGGTGTAATAGTTAATGCTGCTTTGTGATCAGTTTTCAGGGATGCATTCCATGAGGAGGCACATACTTTCGTGTATCCAAGAAACAAATTAACGGGTGGGAGTACAAAATATGGCATTACCAGTGGGTTTTTTTCCTTCTGGTAGTCAACAATGGTATTCCATACTGCCATAACATTTTATTCTAACAAGAGAAATGCCTACAATGCCAGAGGTCCTGGGTTGGAATCCCAGCCTGGGCATGGGTATTATTTGTATGTCCCTTCATCAATTTCATCATATCATCACTCGTTTTCATCTTGTTATTAGCAAAATGTGGCAGAAAAGAGGAGTAAAATAAAGCAAATCAAACGATCAACCAGTGAAACAAACAAGAGAAACACATATGTATGTATGTGTGTGTGTGTGTGTGTGTACTTGGATGCATCATCGTTTATGAAAATAGCACAAATTTGAGTAGTTGTTGTGATGAACACATTAACAAACAACATGGTAACATAACATATCAACTTGAATAGTGCCGGAACATTTCTTCCCAGAAAAAAAGCAGTAAATAACTTTTTACAGACTTTAATTTTCTTAATTAGATTTGCTACCTTCTTCCTCCATAATGATACTCAAATTTAGATGTTAAATCACATATTTTTCAAGATTATGCACATTTTCAGTTAATACTATTAGTAAATATTTCATTCTGAACTTCGCCGGTCCCTGTGGTAGAGTAGTTAGCACATCATGCTATGATGCCAAGGGTCCTGGGTTCGAATCTCAGTCTGGGCATGGATGTTTGTGAATGTCCATTCATCAATTTCATCACATCATCACTCATCCCCATCTTCACAAATTATTCAAAAGTTGCACGAAAGCACAGTAAAATAAAGCAAATCAATCAATCAAATCCATTCGGAACTTCAGTTTATGAAACAAATTATTTTGCGAATGCAGTGTTGTACATATGTTGGAATGAATTATGCTACAAACACATTTTTTTCTAATTTATTTAATATGCATAGACCATTAAATAATCCAAAAATACTATGTACGTGGTAACCAAAAAAGTTCTTGCCGTTCAAGAGCAGTGATAAACAAAGAGCAATACAGTGGACAGTATGTACCTTTAGGTTTCGAAGTAATCTCCATCAGCATCCAACACCTTTTGCCAACGTTCCTGCAGCTGCACAATACCCTGGTGATAAAACTCGGCGGGCTTGGATGCAAAGAAGTCCGTGAGTGTGTTCCGCAGGTCTCCCTCATTTGCGAAGGATCTCCCACGGAGGTGGTTGTTGAGGGAATGAAACAGGTGGTAATCTGTTGGTGCAAGGTCCGGTGAATATGGTGGATGGCACAGTATCTCCCAGCCAAGTTGCTGAAGGGTCTCCCGGGTCCTCTTTGCCACATGTGGCTTGGCATTGTCGTACATGAACAGCACACCCTTGCGATTCACCAATGCCGGCTCCTTCTGCTGCAATGCCCGGTGCACCCTTTGCAACTGCTGAGAGTAGAGGTCAGTAGTGATGGTCCAGGTGGAAGGAGCTCGTAATGCACCACTTGGCGACAATTCCACCATACAGAGAGCATAACCTTTCGTGGGTGCAGAGGTAGTCTTGAGGTGTGAGGAACAGGGTCATGTGGTGACAACCAATGTCTGGTACGCTTGGGAGTGTCACTTTTCGTCACCAGTGAGCAAGCGATCAAATATGGGTGTGTTCAGGTGCCGAGTGAGCAAGGACAAACAGGCTGTCACTCGTTGTTCCTTGTTGGCTGCCGACAATGTGTGGGGTACCCACTTGCTTAACTTGTATGACTTCCCTATCCCATGCAGGTACAGTCTGACTGCTTCAGCGGAAACATGGAACCTTTCTGCAAGTTCATCAACGTTAGACCACTGTCCTCCTCGATGGCTGCTTTCAGGGCCTCGTCATCCAACACATGTGGTCGTCCGCTGCGAGGTTCATTCGAAAGGCTCACATCTCCAGAACGGAATTTCTGGAACCAATGCCTGGCAGTGCGTTCGTTCACGGCATTCTCCCCAAATGCCTGGCAATGAGGCGACTTTATGCGGCAGCTGACAGGCCCTCTTTAAAGTCATACAACAAACACACGCGAACAAGCTGCTTCGATACCTCCATTTCTCTTCGACACTGGAGGAGCTATGACTGATGTGTGTGTGCAACGTGCCTGTATTACTGACAGTCGATGGTTAGACTAACTCCCGATCGCTTGGCAGGCACGTAATCATTTCGTTTCCTCTCTGTGAGCGCATGATTAATGGGACGTCAAAAACGGCAACAACTTTTTTGGTTACCTTGTAACACAATGATTTAAATCTGCTTCAATACAGTTTGTTCACAGTTTATCACAGTTGTGTTTTATTTTTTTGGACTTTTAAAGCATAAATACCTCCCCCATGTTTTAACCATGCCAAATTATCAGTTTGTCATTTTTAATTGTCTGGCCGACTTCATCCAAATGGAATGAATACCTTATACATCTTCCAAAATATCTGGCTAGCATTAATGCTGAATCAGAAACGGAACGAGTAATTACTCCTGCTTGATCGAGAAGACTTGCAAATGCAATCGTACCAAAACGCGAACACCTTCCGTAAGCTGGCTTTATTCCAACTACTCCACAATAAGCTTTCAAATGCTATGAGAATGGCAATTCTCATGGTCAAAACATTGGTGACTTCCAATTTGGTGCACAACGATCCCAAAACATGCACTATATTTCAAAACATTTATTGTCAAATTATAGCTTAAGAAAAGCCCTACAATTCTTAAGACTCTTAACCCATTAGTGCCCAGAATATTTTTTTTCAGATATCTGTTTTATACTTGAATATAAGGCTATTGAGGGTCAGATATTATGCTTAACTTCAGTTTTGATATGATATCTTTACTTGTTAATGAGTGGAGGGGGGCCCACAAATGTGGGCACTGGGCACTAATGGGTGGGGTGTTTACTTGCCCACAAATGTGGGCACTGGGCACTAATGGATCTCCTGATATTTATTATAATAGAGCAATTATAATAAGTCACACTTCTACAAGAGCTTTAAAGTAATTTATAATGCAAAGGTTCTAAATTTATGAAAGTACAGTTGGTCTGTTCAACATTTTATGCACTGAAGTATACTAGAATTTACATAATATCTCCTCGTATATATAATGGTAGATTTTTTTTCTTAGTAAATTACTCCCAAAATATTTCGTCTTCATGAGCTTCAAATAAATTTATAATGCAAATTTCTGGATTTCGAAAAGTATCTCTTCGATCTTTCGAAAGTTTATTTGTGACTGTGAAACCGTTCAAAACATTTGATATGACATCCCACGTTGCACTTTCTGCACTTTTTTCAAGTATTCTTCTTGCACTCTCCACATCGTATTTGTGTTTTGTTGGTTTCTAAGATGTGAAGAGCACCATCTAGTCGAATATTATCGTCAACTCGTATCTTCCCAATTGTGGATACTCGTGACTGCCATGGACGCTCTTGTGTGCACCTAGCCAAATAATTCTGAACTACAAAGCGGGTGAATGCGAGAAGATGTAGACCCTGCTGGTGTCCAATGGGTGTTAATCTGTACAGCTGCCAAGCATTATTCATTGTAACATTTAAAAAATGAGCAATGAGCTGCCAGTACAATTTTCGGTTTCGAATTGTGATGCGGTAAGTAGATATGTTCTGATCCATTTGGTCTATTCCACCCATGTAAGTGTTGTACCTCGCAATGCAAGCTGGCTGATCTATAAAAATGTGCTTCTTTTCTGCTCGACACCATCTTTTACTTTTCCCCAATGGATGCACACCACAGCTCGTCGATGCTACAGTTACAACGTTGTTGTCATTGTATTGCACCAAAGTTATTGCAGATTTTGTGCCCGTGACCTGGTTATACGAACCACGGATTTCCTTCTTGAACACTTTGGAATTAATGAGAGGCGCCTTTTCAACTCGATTTACTCGATTGTACCAACTGCATCATGCCCTTTTTCAAGTAAGGAGTCAAACAATCTGAGGGACGTAAAGAAATTGTCCATGTACAGGCAATATGTAGTATCAGGTGGCATTTTGTTGAACAGTTTCGTAACAACAGAACCACCTACTCCAAGCTCAGGAATAGTATTACCTGTTGAGGCCCCCTGGTATGGTTCAACCTCGAAGCTGATTACTAGATAAATGTGTGATATCAAAATCTTCTTCAGAAGCGCTATCCTCATCGCTGGCCAATGCATTTTCAGGTGGTTGAATATACACATCCACATGAAGTACGTCATCCTCTTCAAGAAGAGCTGCGATATCTTCAACATTTAGCCTGGAAAGAAAAATAAATGCTTGTATTTATCTGATACCATTAGATATAAACAAAATTTCATTTAACTTGAAAAGAACGAACGGCAAGGAGGCATTAAATGACACTATTTCCAAGCCTACCTTTTATGCCCTTCCATTTAGAAAAAATCCGATGGCTATATAACAAAACATATACAAAGGAAATCCGTTTCCGCAATGAAGAAAACTCATAAACTTCAATCGTTTTGGTATATAATTTATAAATGCGATGTAGTAAATATTCTATGTTCCTTTTGCAACCAATGTGTTTTGTGTAAACTACAATTCATGTAAAATATAGGTCTACGGCTCAATGTTAAAAAAAAGTAGCTACGAAAACTGCTGTAGAAGTTCACCCACCCTCTTGTGCCCAGTGCCAACAAAAGTGGGCAGTAAAAATTAAACCATTACTGTTACTATGCTATGAAGTTCAAAGAACCTTTTACTTTATAATAATAAACATACGTCATAGTAGTTTAAAATGACCCTAACAAATAATAGGTAGACCTGTTTAAAAACAATGAGAAAATAACTTACCTTCTGGAACTCGCCATGCTCGTAGGCTTATCAACTACAACGTACTTCAACAATAGCTCGCGCCAAAACGAATGCAACGTTCAATTTGATAACGCTACTGCAGATCACTGTTGCCAACTCGTAAGTGATAATACCAACAATTTCACGATCAATTTTTATTTACATGGTTTGTGGGCATGATCAATAACTGCCAACAGGCGCCAACAAATGTGGGCACTGGGCACTAATGGGTTAATATCCAAAAATGTAGTTTAGGGAGAGATTTGAAAGTGTCATCAGAATTTGGAATCTACCTCAGCATAAGAAAAATCCATTTTTTATCTACACTCTTGAAATGCTTTGAACAAATGCAAATGCAAAACAGAGCCATTCCCTAGGTATATCTAGTTGGACTAATTTCAACTAAAACCCTCTAAATTTGCTGCAGTTATTGTGGTCTCAAAATTGGTGACTTACCCCCAACCTTCCTAAAACACACACACTACACTACACAGTTTTTATTAAAAACTTAAAACTCAAGTGATGCTGTAACATTACTGAGACTTGCGTTTCTTAATGTACGAAAATATAACCTAGTCAAATATGAGCATAATTAAAAGTTCCCACAAGACATGTTAAACCAGTCTGTTGTCTACTATCTTTAAACATGGTGACCAATTTTTCTCAGATACAATGTGAGACCAATCCTTTAAGTTATGTTACTATAAAAAGTGCAACTCAAAAGCTTTGCATTTATGCCGGTTATCAAAAATAGAATGTGTTTGATCTTACCTATTACCACAATTAGTTTCCTAAGCTAAGATATATTATTTTAAAAGTTTTACTGCAAAATTGCAAACCAATGAAAACTCTAAAATTACTCAGTTAATTACTTAAAGGGTCATTCCATGTCAAATCAACCAATTTTAAAATATTTGGTTCCATGATCATTTTAGAAAAATTTCATTTTTTAGTACATAGGTTTGTACATATTTCTAGATATCAAAACCAACATATTTCTAGATATCAAAACCAATGTTCAAAAAACTATTCACATCCTACAAGGAGTGCAAAGGAAACTGGAAAGTTGCTTTTCACTAAGTATTAAAACTGAAGAAAAGGAAAGCAAGTGTGACAATCCTTTGCGTGGCCAGTACAATCATATAATTGAAATTATAAGAAGAAAAATGTAAATGTGCATAAAACTAATGTTGAAAAGGTCAGAATCATCAGTTTGATTGCTACCAATTGGTCAAGAAAAAATTAGTGATGAACTGAAGGTTTCTGATAATTTACTTAGGAACTTAATGAAAGAACAAAGAATCCTGCCTGATTTATAACAAAGAGAATGTATAGGAAACTGGAGCTGATAACACCAACTGGTAATGGGTACCTAATAAATCTAACCTTTTGTAATGAAATTTCACAGATTTTCAATTGTAATTTCAATTTATTGTAAATCAAGTATTAAAACCTTACGTTACTATATTTTCTGAGCCTTTATTTAACCCAAATTTAAAATAGAAAAAGACTCATTATTCTAAGTATGGAATATATTTAACCTTACTTTGCAACGTCAGAAATTAGGTGACATACGTTACCTCATATTGTCCAAAAAGAGTTGAATCTAAAAGTTGAGATTTTTACTGTGAGTTAGGTTCATGAAGGGCTTCCTATGTGCCAAATTTCATAATTTTTAAAGGGGACCCATCTGAGATATTTAACCCCAAAAACTGTCAAAATTCAATGAACGGCCATGTTTGAGCCCATGCTGTAAAAAAGGGGTGCATTTCTAAGCACTGATATTTTATTTACAGACACCCTGCAGGTAGGTCTACACATGAAAAAAAAAATTAAGCCTTAGACTAAACCCATTCATTAAAAAAATCGGGTTTAAAGATACAATTTTTTAACTATTGTTACCCCATTTTCCACCATAATTTTCGTACTTACGATGCAATTTCAAGCAAAACATACCTGCATATCATAGGAAGTATACTTCATTAGCTACAAAATAAATTTTGTTTCAGGTCTCTAGCTTTATGGTTTTTGAGATATTAAGGTTTCTGTATACTGCTACATGAGCAAAAAAGCCATGCGCCATGTTGGAAAAATGTCTGCTCCAGGAGAACTAAAGACAATATTCTTTTTTAACATTGGTTTTGATATCTAGAAACATGTACAAACCTATGTACTAAAAATGATTTTTTTCTAAAATGGTCATGCAACCACCATTGGATGGTTTGGCACTCTAAAAATGTATTCTAGACCATTTTGAAGAAAAAAACAAAACATTGTAGAGGATTGCATAGCAACATGCAGAAAATAAGTTTTTCATCCACCATCTTGAAACTAATTGTTCAATTTGGTTCACAAGTTTTCTAGCTGCAGAAATAATTTTACCTAAATTATTCTAAATAATAGTTTTTCTTGTATGTACGCATTGCTTGCATTGTAGAATTATTATTTTCCTATAGTTTGCGGTTATTACAAGCATAAGAAAACAGTTTTTCGTTGTGACGTTTCAATAATCTCCAATTATTAATGAGATAGGTGCGGATATCATACTCTACATCAGATATGTAGATGATGTGCTAATTATTGCTAAAAATGAGAACACCATCATGGACGTATGTTAAATGAATTTTATTTATTTTACAGGCTTACGGGATGCTCTAGGCAAAAGCGCAGGCACAGCGTTTTGTTCAGAAAAGGTTTCCACATGGCATCCAGCAGGAAGGAATGTTCTTAATGGCAAAAATAAACACTACTGTGGACACTGTTACTCATTTTAATCACATTCTAAGAACAGTTGAGGCATACTCATCTTGTGCATGTTGCTTCATATCACTATCTGTTAAAATTATAATACATTTTCGAAGTAGTTCAGTTTGGATCCTTCAAGCACACGCGTTGTCTGCAAGCAGCAGACGATTCTCACCGAACAAACCAGCCTCCTGGCCCGTGCATTTGGTGAATCTCGTTCTTGCACGAAACGTACAGAATGCGACTTTTGGGACAGCATAATGAATCTCACGAAATGCACGGAAGCACTTATGGGACAGCCAGTTAGCATAACTCGTTTAACGTGATAAACTCATGCAACTTTCGGAACGGGACCTATACTCTTGAAAAAAGAAGAGATGAAGCATTTTCAAGCAGATCAAAGTTTCAAGCAATGAGGGAGCATTTTTCTTATGTGATCAAATGTATCAGTGACCTAGTAAACGGAATGAAGACTGTATGATAGAACAGGGGTTCCCAAACTGTTTCGTTTCATGACACCCTTAGTGTTTCAAGATACTTCTGCAGCGCCCAAGTCAGAATGTAAGCCTATCTAGCACTTGCAAGGATTAGTTAGTGTAGTTTGGTTGCTTGCCTTAAGGTGAAAAAATAAACCCATATTTCAAATTCAGAAACATTTTACATGTAAAAAGTACTAAATAAGCACATATTTGGAAGTGTCATTTCAGTGAAAGTATTGGAACATTTCGCGACACCCCTGTAAGCCACTTTGATAGAATATTTTGGAAAGGATTTTTTTGTACATATATGTGTAGTCAATTTGCAACCATGTGAGTTTACATGGTTAATACGGGTTCCATTTTTGCATCAGAAGTATGAAATGTACACTATACAATTACAAGTAAAACTGCAATAAATGTAGACAAAAATGATATTTTTGGGAGTCATACTAGCTACACCCCTGTTGTGGACGTAATACAGAATTGTGAAATAGTAAGATGGAATGTAGTCTCTCTTCCCCCTGCTGAACTTTCGTCAATTATTTGCAGATTATCATGTGAGGCTCATAGGAAGTTTTGTGCTCAAGGTGTGATCAGGTGTTTAAAGAATTTAGGGGCATTATTCTACTGCTAGGAGACCTAAAGGTGACCCACCTAATCTAACATCAAAGGACTTCAGAATATTTTATTACTACCAAGAGCCCTAAACCTAACCAGACTAACAATAACAAAAACATTTAGGAGTGAAATAATACTCCTTCACATCCCACGCATGTGAAATAAGATGGTAGCAGCAGTCTGTATCTAAGACAACAGTTAATGAATGACTGCTTGCAAACAATCAGATAGAAGTGGATGGGAGGGAAAAATTGTTCTCCAGAAAAAGTGTCGTAAGTAGTCACGAGCGAAACCTCTGAAGTATGTGTTAACAAACATAATTAGAAATCAAACCATGTAAAATACCACAGTGGTGTAGTCAGTAAGGACCAAACCCTGTGACAGAGTGATTAGAACATCGTGCTACAATGTCAGCGGTCCCGGCTTTGAATCCAGGTCTGGGCATGAATGTTTGTGAGTGTTCATTCATCAATTTCATCATATCATCACTCATCCCAATCTTCGGAAATTAGCCAAAAGTGGCACAAAAAGCAAAGCAAAATAAAGCAAATCACTCACACTCTAGTTGGTAGGGCATTTGACTGTCACGTGGGAGACTCGGGTTGTTTCCAGGGTGGGTGATCTAAGGTCGGAATTTTTCTGACTTTGTCCCTGCAAAAAGTGGTTCTGGGGTTTGCCCAGATGGAGCATAGTGCTGGTCACATCACCTCCAAAAGAGCAGAGACTGAAAATGTGTGGGGCCCCACTCCCACTTCACCTAAATGAGTCCTCATGGCATGGTTTACCTTAGTACGTAAAAAATGCAGTGGCCATGGAAGAATTGGAGTTAAACAATAGGCACTTGGACAGGCAGATGCTGATAATGATGAAGATCTTGCTGCCACTAAAATTCAGTTGCTGGTGCTGAAAATAATTCTACCTTTTTTTTTGGTCAGGTTACACATATTGGTATAATTCTGTTAGAATTTCGCCAATTTTTTGGTTATATCACTCTTGATTTTCTGCCTCTCTTTACTAATCATGATGATGAGGATGAGTGATGACCAGATGTACAAAATTTTGTTGATGGGATTAAAAGCCAACCAATTGATATGCTTGGCCACAGAGCCAGCAAAATTGACCTTCGATACAAATTGGAAACATGCTTGTCATGAGGATGCTGATATATTCAGGAATATCATTCAGCATATTGTTGCCATATACCATGTAGGCCCCTACATGGCCTAGTCTGTAGTTCATATGTGATCCATGTGCATTTGACACAATGCACAATTGCAAACACATTCTTGAAAAATTTACATATTTTTGCATTTCTTAGTATTTACACATGGTTCTACACATTTTGTATGTGCATGCAACTGGTTCAGACACATAAAAATTGTGGAAGTATTTCATGATAGAAGTACGTGGGCCACATATCATGACTAAATACATCAGATATTCGAGTTTTTGCATTGTGAACAAATTTTATGTTATGTAAAACATGAACATATATTAATTGCAAAAAAAAAAAAAAAATCAACATAAATTTAGTTCGGTGCATTTGGTCACCAGCCCTACATGGGTAACGGTTTCGAAAGTTGATTGATTTTTTCTACGTTTTTACACATTGTACAAAGTGTATGTATAATATGGGATGTAGTTTCATTATTTATGAAATGGGAACTTATTATGTGCAGACAAAAATGTTATGCTTTCTTCTTTTTTCCAAATATAAAATATATAATGATTAAATAACAAATATTTGCTCACGCTCTATCTCTCTCACTCTATTTTTACTAGCGTTTTATTTACATATAGTAGCTCTTGGCTTCCAATGAAAACAATTGAGTAAGCATGTATTTATTTGGGCAACAGAACGAGTGTTTTTATTGTTGTTGTTGATTAGGTTTATTTTACTTTGCTTTTCTGCCACACTTGGTTATCGCGAAGATGAGGATGAGAGTGATAGATGATGGAATTGATGAAGGCCGGGATTCGAACACGTGACGAGCGTGCATTCTTGTTCCTGTGTGTTGTACTCTGCAGTGAATAATGAAATGAAAAATTTATTCCAAAACTCAAAAAGCCAAATGAATATCATTGAAGAAACTACAAAAATGTGTGTATTGTTACATGTTTATCCCCTTAAATATATTGAATTTTTGGTAACAGTTAAATATAGTGAAAACACATTTCTTCAAATTTACAGGAGAAAAGACGGGAAAGTACTTACGGAATTGAGTTCGTGTGGACTTTTGGAAGCTGGGAATAGTGTTTTTTTTCCATTCGTGCAACTTATTCAGCCGGTAAATAATGTAATTTTCGACATTCATGTATCTCCGTTGCATGATAGCTCGTGCCACCATTACCGTCGACTACATGAATCAAATGTTCCATGCGTTCGATTATGTAGCCCCTGTCAGTGTAGCAACCACGCGGTAGTTTTTCAAGATGAAGCGTGAGCGTTTTTTTTTTCCAATTTAATTTTCTATGTTTGCCTAAGCTAACTGAACCTAACCTAACTTTCCATGAAAGGTTTGTGGATCAATTTTAGCCTAAAAACCATAATTTTTCGGTTATTAAGTGTTAGTGTAGCAACCACGCAGTAGTTTTACAAGATGACTTGTGAGCATTTTTTTTAAATTTAATTTTCTGTTTGCCTAACCTAACCTAACCCTCCGTGAATGGTTTGTGGATCAATTTTCGCTTAAAGACCTTTTGTGAATAGTTTGTGTGGCATTTATCAGTTTGTAAGTTTGGAAACACTGCATATCAGCTGACAATAGACAACGTGAGTCAAGATTTGCCCGCCAAATTAGCAATGACCAAAGAAACATAATCCCAAGTTGAAAAATGTTCCACTATGCATATAAGGTAAGTAAAAATGTAAATAATTTGGAAATAAACGAGTTAAATGTGTTTTCACTATATCTAACTAGAACCACACAATTTTTACATGGTTCTATTCGATTGTGATTTACGTCTGTTAACATGAGTGACGTGAGGTGACCACTTGGCATAGCAATCCGAGGGGTGCCGAAGGGTAGTTGATGGGGTTCATAACCCCCCCCCCCCCCCCCACACACACACACACACACTTTAGCACCCAGTATTTCTAAAAAAATTACACGTAACTCCCACCCCCTTGTGAAAATAAAAAACGATTTCATTTGATTACTAAGCCAGACATCCCGGCTTGCCATGGGTGTTCTTTATGTGTGTGTCCCTTCATCAATTTATCATCTTCGCGATTAGCCAAAACCAACAGGAAATCGAAGTAAAAAAAAAAATCTATCAATGATTTGATTTGATATTTGTTACTTAGAGTAGATTTTTTGTCACATTTCGTTAACCGTGAAGATGATACCATATAATTAAGGAAGGGGCAAACACAAAGAACACCCATCCCAAGTTGGGGATTCGACCCCCACTTTGATAACCACTCCCCCACGGTTGGTTGATTTGGTGTTTCAAGCCCACTTTATGCACAGAAAGGCTAATCGGGACTGGCCCTACAGTCTAAAGTGGGAACTGAACCACTATGTGCCTCCACTGGGTACCGCCGGCCCTTGTAGAAGAGTGGTGTTAGCACATCGCGATTCGACATCAGGAGCCCTGGATTCAAATCCCGGCATGGGCATGGATGTTTGTGAGTTTCCATCATCAATTACATCATGTCATCACTCCTCCCCATCTTTGCAAATTAGTCAAAAGTGGCACAAGAAGCAAAGTAAAATAAAGCAAATAAAAAAAAATCCACTGGTTACCGATCCAGGACCACTTGCATTCCACCATGGAGGTTGGCCGTCAACAAATACTAGAGGAAAGGGCTACTAACCATTCGGATACGTGGGTGTCGGTAAAGCAAACTGCATTTTCCCCCAGTGATAATTTTCAATTGGTGTTTGAAACACCATCTTTGTGTATGATTAACTTTTTTCTTTTTTCAAAAATTTTGCATTGCTTGATTGGTAAATGTCTGTTATATCGGAGACACATTAAAATTTGATTTGTGTTTCGGATGGTTCGTACTTACCAACTGTGTATTGCGGAACATAGTTGAAGGTGCCATTATGATTTTTACACGAAAATAACTTCAATTTTTCACATTACGAGCAATTCTTTTGGTTCCTTTCTTCCATTGCGGAACATACAATATGGCGCACACAGCTGTGGATCATCACACCCCATGCTTGTGTTTTGTCAATTTGGAGTGGGTATGCAGTGTTTCCACCTTCTTAACCGAAAAATACCTACTTTCGTGTTCATTATGTCATCACAAACCATTGACGGATAGCCCCAAAAATCATTCACGATAGCCCCAAAATCCATTCATGCTAGCCCACGAATCATTGCCAGATAGTCCCAAAAAAAAATTCACAATAGCTCCACAAACCATTCATGATAGCCCCACGAACCACTGACAGACAGCCCCAAAAACCATTCACCATAGCCCCATGGACCATTTCTGTAAAGGTTGGGTTAGGTTAGGTAAGCATAGTTAAAAAAATCTCATAAAAAAAGACAAGTTTGGAAACACTGGCGAGACCACGTGACTTTCGACGCTCGCGCCATCTCCACGAACATAATGGAAACGATGACATAATGTTGTCGCTTTCCACAAAATGTAAGTTTATTATATCAAAAGACCTTATTTATTGTTGTGCAGCATTCTACAGTGAGAAAATACCTCCGTGGGCTTTCAAAATGCTATAGAAACTCATTTCCGTAAGTAGTTGCTTTTGTAAAAATGAAGAAATGTGTCTCCGACATAACAGACATTTACCGCATGATTTCCCTTATTTCTCCATCTCACAATCTCATTACTGAAGGATCCGAGTTCAAGCCCTGGCCTGTGCATGAGCGTTTCTTTGTATCCACCCTTCACCCATTTAATTTAATCAACATTCATTGTCATGACAGAAGTTAGGTAAAGTGATGGCAGAGCAATGCTAACAATAAGAAAAAGTACTAATCTGACATTCCCTGGACAGATTTCTTCATTTTTACAGAAGAAACTACTTGCGGTAATAAGTTCCTCTAGCACTATCTAACATCTGGAAGGTGTTTTGTGTGATGTGGGAATGTTTCATAGCGGAAATTCAATCATTGACGCATAGCCCCACGAACCATTTCCGGTAAGATTAGGTAAGGTAGGGTCACGTATAGATTGCAATAGTTAAAAGTTGGTTTCGAAAAAAATATGCGTAGCCCCACACAAAATTCTCACATAGCCCCATGAACCATTGACACATAGTCCCACAAACCACTTGCGGAAACGTACATTCTTCAGTTACAAAAACACTTTTTTGGTAAATGTTTACTATCCTTCGGACACCTATAACTTCGGAGTTTCGTAAAATTTTGACATTTGTACTTACCTATCTGCTTCGCAGATCATTTTTTAACATGTATTCACGTTTTTAGATCATTTTTTTTAAAGTGTTTTTGTAACTGAAGAACATACGTTTCCGCAAATGGTTTGTGGGGCTATGTGTCAATGGTTCGTGGGGCTATGCGAGAATGGTGTGTAGGACTACACAAATTTTTTTCGAAACCAATTTTTAACTATTGTAACCTATTGTGACCCTACCTAACCTAACCTTACCGGAAATGATTCGTGGGCTATGTATGAATGGTTTGTGGGGCTATGCGTCAATGGTTGAATTTCCGCTATGAAACATTCCCACATCACACAAAACAACTTCCAGATGTTAGACAATACTACAGGAAATTATTACGGTAAGTAGTTTCTTCTGTAGAAATGAAGAAATCTGTCAGAAGGATAGTAAACTAGTACCAGTTCATTAGCTACTTATTGTGATTAAATTTATACAGCGAGAAAGAGTGATGGTAGGTGGCAAAAATTCGGTACTAGCAGTGGCGTGCCCAAGGGGGGTTGGTGGGGGTTATAACCCCCCCCCCCTTTGGCCCAGTATTCCCAAAAAAAAGAACGTCAAAGTTAGGAAAACATGACAAAATGAGGGCTAACTACCAAGAAAAAGTATACATAACCCATCCCTTTTGAAAATCCTGGGCACGCCGTTGGGTACTAGTTAGATATAGTGAAAACACATTTAACTATATCTAACTGTTACCATACCAAAATTGCATTCGTAGCATGATGAAATCGCAATAAAACAAAGGAGCTTGGGCCCCTTTGGTTTTAGGCTCCGCTCTCTTCCAGCTTGAATTCAATGCTAATTTCACCCCTGTAAAGAACACACATAGATGAAAAATTCTGTATAAACCCCCGGCACTGATACGCAGTGGAATTACATTACACCCAAAGTATATACCACTGAAGGTACTAATTTTCTTCCAGGAGAACAAAATAACCAGCCTTACCAACTCCATGTGTTCAAGGTAAACATAAACAAAACAAGAGAGATGAAAAAACAAAACAGTAACCAAAGCGCCAAATAGACTGCAGAGTTGCCAGATCAAAATTAGAAAAGTCCTCCTATCAGGATATGACGTCCGGTCGACAGTAGAAATATAGAATCATAGAATTCGCGATTAAAATTAACCGATATGCCATCTGGTGGGACTTTCAGGAACTAGTCTAAGTAGGATACGTTGTGTTGAAGTCGCATGGGGAATATGCGAAAGAGTAAGGTCTACTGTTCAGGTTTTTTTGTGCTCTAAATCGTTTTATGGCTCAGATCAAATTAAAAGTTTTCATATGTTTCCACCCCATGGAATCAACAAAATGAAATTTGTAAATAAATCGGGGGAAACTTAATTGATTGACAGAAGATTGGCATGGGGAATAACACTGTAATTCGGCAAGGAAATTACGAAGAATGCAGGAGTCTATTCAGGCACGTATCCAGGAATTCCTTTCGGGGGGGGCTCAACACTTTTTTTTTAAGGGGTATAGTAAGAACCTTACAATTGTATGTTCAAGACCAGTGGCGGCAATTGGGTTCCAAACCGGAAGGGGAGGGAGTGCGGAGGGCGTTGAAAGGAAAGTTTACTTTCTCTTGGTAGACAAGGCTTAACATTAAGAGGCCATAATGTTGAGGCAAGAAAATGGGGACCAACTATTAATTAAATCGCAGCCACTGTAAGGCTGTCATTTTAATCAGTTCGTGAAATCGGAACATTTTTTACCACTCGACTTCTCTATTTCCATGCATTAACATAATTTGCCGGAAGCATTTCAGTAGGTGTGTTTGTCAGCGGCGTATACTCTGGGTCACCTAGGTAATCGGAGATGACCCGGCTATAATTTTTTAAAAAGTTGTTTTTTATTTCTTCGCAATATTCTTCCGAACCAATCTTTGAATCACATATTTCTTTGCTTCCAGCGCGCGAATGTTTTCAACCGTTTGCCGCGGAATGTCCGTGAGGCTTTTTCTCCAGCTGGTGGAATCTGGTGACGTCAGGGTGAGATTCCACCGGCTCCCTTTAAAACCCTTGACGGGAGGGGAAGGAAACACTGCTTCTCAGGCGCGGTTATTCCGTGGCAAGGGTAAGCTCCTTCTGGAAAGAGTCCATCGGTCACACTCTCCACCCCAGAGCCTTTGCCGTTCCCTTGGCTGGCACCCTCTTCTGCCATTCTTCCCCGATGGCCTTTGTATCGTAGGAGCTGTGTTGTTTACGACAGGGAAATTTATCAGGAAACAGGTTTTGGGTTCACAAATTACGTACTGAAAAGGAAAGAAGAGAAAATACATCTGAAAATGCGCGAGAAACAGAGAAATCTGAACAACATTTGCGAACCAATTCTATGAAAATTCTCATTTTACGTTTGGTTCTGTCTTCCTGATCTCTGCTATTTCAACAGATATTGTCAAAGGAAAAAAAACTATTACACCGGCCTCCATTGCGGAGTGTTAGCACAGCTCCCTACGACACCAGAGCTCCAGGGTTCGAATACCGGTCTAGGCATGGGTGTTCTTTGTAAATATCCCTTCATCAATGTCATATCATCACTCGTAGTGATTAGCCAAAAGTGGCAGAAAAGCGACGTCAAATAACAGTTTAATCAATCGATTAATGAAGTAATTAAACTATTTATATGCTTACTTTTTTCATTTTTGTATTTTAAAATGCGTGATTACTTTCTTTGTAGCCTTCAAAACCAGTGAGAGTACTTCTTTCACAGAAATGAATAATTTTTAAAAGGGAAAGCTAAAAAAAAAGGGTAAAGTGTTCCCCTGTGCTTAGCACCACGCCATGGAGGCGTATAGGGGGTGTGGGGGTAACGCCCCACACTTTCTTGATCCGGTCATGAGTGGGGGTGATGTGATCAGCATCACGCCCCTGACCGCCTTTACCCCCCAGGGTTTCCCCCAGGTACCCATGTTATTCGACGCTGGGTGGCTATCAGAAATAAATTATATATATATGTACACATATATTAGGTAATTTAAGTTGCTTTTCCCCCCTCTTTAGATTAACAATGATCATAATGATAAAAGATGTTTGAATGTAAAATATATAAACAAAAAACGCAATGATTCCAACTTATAGAACCTCGCGCATCGCAGGGAATATAAAGCTGGGAAAGGGAATTTAATTCTGTGTCAAGCAGGAAGGAACCACAATAGAATATTGGCACAGGGAATTGAATGCGTGTTGTAGCGATTCGAGAATTTAATATTTGTTTAGCTGTTAGTGGTTTAGTATTTGTGCTAGTGCTGTGTTCACTGAAGTTAAAGGCAATGAATGGATATAATACAATATTTGCGTGCGAAAATATTTGGAACTGGATCTTTTCCGGAGAAATTTCAAATAGTTAATGTAGGTAGGTCAGTAGCATCTCTTGTACCATAGATCTTGAACTTGAACTTCCGTGTATAAAAACAAAAATCGGGAATGTACGAGTGACTGAGTACTGGGGTAACTTGAATTTTACACTTAAATTAATATTGAGGGTTTTTATTTCACTACCGCATTCCTTTCATATTCTTTGTTACAGGTTTTTTCTTATAGCTATTCTCTTGTTTTATCATTTGAAATTCTAAACGTAGATTAACTGCAAGTGCAATCACAACAATTATTCGACAGTGGTCGCAACAATAAGGTAAAATTTTTCACACATATATTCATAAATCCTGTAGATGTTGAGGTAAATTTGCAGGGAGACTTCAGGAGTGGGTGGATGAATCAAGTGTCGGAGATTACCCACTAGTTAAAACCAGCATACGCCACTGGTGTTTGTCCATTTCTTCCCATCAGGAATCAAAACAGCTATGGTATCTTTGAGTGTTTTTACGAAGCTGTTACACATGCACGGGATGGACAATCCAGTCGACAACGTGAGATTCAAATTGTGGGCTGCGAACTGGACGCAACCAGCTCTCGAATTTGTATCTCTGATTAGAGCCTGAACACCACTAATGTGTCTTGTACTCCCATGTTTGCAGCTCTTATAAAAGTCGAAACCCACCAAATTATTCAGATTCAGGCCTTAGCACTCACAAGTGTTCAAAATGCCTGTCACAGCTTCCGCTGTCTTGTCATATATCGGCACGAAACAAAGGAAGTCTACTCGAATACAGATGGATCACGAAACAATTAATGCACAGTGAAAACCCTTCCGTTCCCAACACATCTAATGTTTCGTTTCCCAGTATGATCAAATGCTTATTCATTTATCTCCAGTGACGTGCCCAACGGAGGGTTGGTGATGTCATAACCCCATTTGACCCAGTATTCCTTTTTTTTTAAAAAAAAAAAAAAAGAAGAAGAACGTCAAGAACAGGGAAAAAAATGGCAAAATCAGGACTGGCCACTAAAAATAGTATGCGTAACCCATCTCCCTTCAGAAAATCCTGGGCACGCATCTCTTTATCTCGGACACATTTTTTAAAATCAACTCACCAGAAGTTTTTATCATTCCGTATTGGAGATTGAAGTAAGATGCGTTCTTCCTGTGGGTTTGGATATGATCCTTTAGGGTGCTGTGGTCTGCCTGCCTTCACACCTAACCTTAACAAGGCCCTAATTTTCCATCCTTGTGACTTGGATTTTCAAGACTTAGGAAGGTTTCAGACCGAAGGG